>NC_081357.1:74792367-74794867 GCF_030684315.1 Stegostoma tigrinum | reverse complement strand
TATACACACACACGTACACACACGTTACACACACACGTACACACATACACACGTATACACACACACACATGTATACACATACACATGTATACACACACACACGTATACACACACACACGTATACACAAACACGTATATACACACTCGTATATACACACACTCAGATGTATACACACACAGACATATACACACATATACACACACACGTATACACACGCGTATACACACACACACACACTCACGTATACACACACACACGTATACACATACACACACACGTATATACACACACACACACGTATACACACACACATACACACACATGTATACGCACACACACACGTGTACACACACACATATACACATACACCGTATACACACACACGTATACACACACACACGTACACACACACATATACACTCACACACACGTACAAACACACACGTATACACACACAAACCGTATACACACACACGTATACAAACACATATACACACACACACACGTATACACACACGTATACACACACGTATACACACACGTATGCACACACACATATACACACATGTATACACACACACACATATACACACACGTATACACACACCTGTACACACATACGTATACACACACACACACTTATACACACAGGTATACACACATATACACACACACATACGCACATGCATACACACACGCGTATACACACACGCACACGCATACACACACGTATACACACACACACTCACGTATATACACACACACACATATATACACACACACACACACACACACACACACACACACACGTATACACACACACGTATACACACACACGTATACAGACACATGTATACACACATGCACACACCCACTTACACACACGTATACACACACGCACGCACAGGTATACACACACATACACGTACACACACACGTATACACACACATACACGTTTACACATACACACGTATACACAAACACACGCGTAAACACACACACACACGCACACACATACACACGTATACACACACAGTATACACACAAACGTATACACACACGTATACACACACACATATACACACACAGGTATACACACACATACACATATACACACACGCATACACACACACGTATACACACACACGTACACACACGTATACGTGCACACACACACGTATACACACACACCGTATACACACACATGTATATGCGCAAACACACACGTATACACACACACGTATACACACATACACATATACACATACCGTATACACACACAAGTATACACACACACACATATATACACACACACGTATACACACACACATATACATACACACACACGTATACACACACACAGACGTATACACACACACACAGACGTATACACACGTATACACACACACGTATACACACACATGTACACACACACACACACGTATACACACACACGTATACAGACACATGTATACACACATGCACACACACACTTACACACACGTATACACACACGCACGCACAGGTATACACACACATACACGTACACACACACGTATACACACACATACACGTTTACACATACACACGTATACACAAACACACGCGTAAACACACACACGCACACACATACACACGTATACACATGCACACGCATACACACACAATGTATACACAAACACACAGGTATACACACACACACACGTATACACACACAGTATACACACAAACGTATACACACACGCATACACACACACACGTACACACACGTATACGTGCACACACACACGAATACACACACACGTTTACACACACACCGTATACACACACATGTATACGCTCAAACACACACGTATACACACACACGTATGCACACACACGTATACACATACTGTATACACACACAAGTATACACACACACGTATACACACACGTATATACACACACACACGTATACACACACACGTATACACACACACACGTATACACAGAGACGTATACACACACACACAGACGTATACACACGTATACGTGCACACACACACGTATACACACACACACGTTTACACACACACACCGTATACACACACATGTATATGCGCAAACACACACGTATACACACGTATACACACACACACATATACACATACCGTATACACACACAAGTATACACACACACGTATATACACACACACACGTATACACACACACATATACATACACACACACGTATACACACACACAGACGTATACACACACACAGACGTATACACACGTATACACACACACACGTATACACACACACTCATGTATACACACACACACGTATACACACACACACGTATACACACACACGTATACAGACACATGTATACACACATGCACACACACACTTACACACACACGCACAGGTATACACACACATACACGTACACACACACGTATACACACACATACACGTTTACACATACACACGTAAACACAAACACACGCGTAAA
>NC_081357.1:69072736-69150236 GCF_030684315.1 Stegostoma tigrinum | reverse complement strand
GTGTTTAGGATATTAACAAATGCCACAACTGCTGAGGATGCAAGACATCAGTTAAAACAACCAAAATCACAGGTTAAAAGCAAATACCTCAGACTCTTAGTTTTTCAACTACCTATTCTTAAATCTCTTTTTTGTACTTCTGGACATCAGTCATGACAGTATTTGACCGACTGAGATTCTAATAATTCATTCGCACCATCAGTGCAATTACGTATATCTACTTCCAATATCACCATTCCTCAATCCTGCCTCAGTTCACCTGCTGAAATCTTCTTTTCATCTTTGTTACCTTCAGACGAAGCTGATCTAGAGCCTTGCTGTGACTCGACTTGCACAGTACACTTCCAAAGCCCTGCTATTTGTATCCCAACTTTGTAATTGGTCTGTTCACATCTCACCATGAGTTTATTGATCCACCTTGGCTGCTAATCAAGTACTGTCTCAATTAAAAAAAATTCATGTCTTTTCAAATCCCTTTCAGTTCTTGTCCTTCATATCTTGGTAGCAACCTGCAGCTCCTGATCAGTACCATTTAATTCTGAGCTGTTGCACATTCCCAATTTTAATACTTCCGCAATGGTCGCATCAACTCCAGTTGACTTGACTCTCATGTTCTGCAATTTAGTCCCTCCATTTCTACCCTTGTTAAAGACCCTTCTTGAAAACCAGCTCTTGGAGGAGAAGCTGGATAGGCTGAGACATTTTGTTCCTCTGGAACAACGGAGACTGAGGGGTGACGTTGTGGAGGTTTGTGGAACCATGGGGGTATGGTTAGGCTAAAAAGTCCAGAACTGGAGCCTATAGGTTTGGGGCGAGAGGGGAGAGATTTGGAGGGGACCTGAGGGGTGGCTTTTTCATGCAGAGGGTGGTGTGTGTGGGGCAGATGGAGGCTGGTGCAGTTACAGCATTTAGATGGATACATGAATGGGGAAGGTTGAGAGGGATCACGCCTAAACACAGGAAAATGGGGCTGATTCAGTCTTGGGTTGGCATGGAGAAGTTGGCTTGGAAGGAACTTGCATGGGCTGGTGTTCCCATGTATCTGCTGCCCTTGTACTTCTAGATGGTAGCGCTCATGGGTTTGGAAGGTGCTCTCTGAAGGATTTCTGCCTTTCATAGGTTTACCAGGGATCATCATTTTCAATTGTAGTTGTCAGTGCCCTTGCGTCATTCCAATCACAAGGTGAAAGGTTCATGTTTTGGGTTGCAAGGTTGGATCTGATATGTACTGTCAGTTCATTTCAGAGCATTAACGGAACAGGGAATCAACAACAGATAGAATGGTACTTCAGTGGTTAGTGCTGCTGCTGCCTCACAGTGCCAGGGACCCAGGTTTGATTCCACCCTTGGGCGACTGTCTTAGTGGTGTTTGTACAGTCTCCCAGTGTGCATAGGTTTCCACTCTCAGGCCAGGTGCTGAACTAGAGCAGAGCCAATTTTGGTGCCATTAGGCAGGATCTAACGGCGGTCGATGGGGTGAATCTGATTGAAGGAAAAGGAGCGACCAGCAAATGAGAGTCTTATGAGTTGTGTGATATCCGAGTCCAGGAACAGTATGTCCCTGTTAGGGTGGAGGGAAAACCTGACAGGTTAAATGACCCCTGACTGATGAGGGAGCTTGAGGCTCTGGTCAGGAAAAAGAAGGCATACATTTGAGATAACGGGAGCTGCAGATGCTGGAGAATCCAAGATAACAAAGTGTGGAGCTGGATGAACACAGCAGGCCGAGCAGTGTCATAGAACACAAAAGCTGACATTTCAGGCCTAGCCCCTTCATCGTAAAAATTTTCATCCAGCTCCACGCTTTGTTATCTCGAAGCATACATTGGGTTTAAGCTATCAGGCTCAGGTGAATCCCTAGATGACAATAAAAAGTGTAGGAGTGCACTCGAGAGAAATCAGAAGAGCAAAAAGAGGGCCTGGGTTGGATCTGGCACTCAACCCCTGAAGAGGTTCTATAGCTATTTTAAGAATAAAACGGTGGCCATGGAAAGAATAGGTCCCTTTAAAGGTCAGCATGCTTGTTTATTTGTGGAGCCACAGGAGATAAGGGTGACTTTTAATGAATATTTCTCCTCCATGTTTACTGTGGAAGGAATCATTGATGCTGAAGGAAACAAGTGGGGATGTTTTGGACTGCATACACATTACTAGAGAGGTGTTTGCCCACCTTAAAGCGCATTAAGGTGGATAAATCACCTGGGCCTGATCAAGTATATCCTTGGACGCTGTAGGAGGCCCTTGCAGAGATTTTTCCTGAAGCTTGAGCCACTGGTGAAGTTCCAGAAGACTGGAACATGGCTAATATTGTTCCATTGTTTAAGAGAGGTAACAAAGACAAGCCAGGGCATGACAAGATAGTGAGCCTGTCATCAGTGGTAGGCATATTAATGGAGGGGATACAGAGGGACAGGATCAGCCAAAATTTGCATCATCAAGGTCTGATAGGGATAGTCAGCATGGATTTGTGTGTGGGAAGTCATGTCTGATAAAACTTTTACAGTTTTTTGAAGAGGTAACCAAGAGGGTGGATGAGGATAGAGCAGTGTGGATGTTTTCTATATAGACTTTAGGAAGGCCTTTAACAAGGTCCTACATGGCAGGTTAGTCATGAACGTGAGGTCGTTTGGGATCCAGGGAGAGCTAGCTAATTGGATTCACAATTGTCTTGATGGTAGGAAGCAGAGGGTGATGCTTAAAGGTTTCTTCTTGGACTGGAGGCTTGTGACTAGTGATGCACCACAGGGCTTGGTGCTGGGACCATTTTTATTTGTTACGCACATAAGTTATCTGGATGTGAATGTACAAGGCATGATTAGTAAGTTTGTGGTTGATACAAAATTAGGAGATATCGTTGAAAGGGAGGAAGTTTATCAAAAGTTAGACGGATCTTGATCAGATGGGAAAGTGGGCTGAGGATTGGCAAATGCAGTTCAATGCAGATAATTGTGAGGTGTTGCACTTTGAAAAGTCAAACCAAGGTAGGACTTGTAGAGTAAATGGTAAGGTCCTGAGGATTGTTGTGGAACGGAGGGACCTAGGAGTACAAGTGCATAGTTAGTTGAAAGCGGCATCACAGGTGGACAGAGTGGTAAAGGCGGCATTTAGCATGATGGCCGCCTTCAGTCGAAGCATTGAGTGTAGGAGTTGGGTTTTGATGTTAGAGTTGGATAAGTCTTTGTGGTTATTGCACTTGGAGTATCGTGTACAGTTTTGGTCACCTTGTTATAGGAAAGATATAGTTAAACTAGAAGGTGTGCAAAGAAGATTTACGAGGATATTGCCAGGACTAGTAGGCCTGAATTATAGAGATAGCTTGGCCAGGATAGGACTTTGTTACTTTGAGTGTAGGAGAATGAGAGGCAGAGATAAGGTGAATGTGTGTAGTCTTTTTCCCACGGATGGGAATTGAAAATTAGAGGGCATAGGTTTAAGGTGAACTTCTTCACAGAGAGAGTGGTGCATATGTGGAGTGGGCTGCCAGAGAAAGTGGTTGAGATAGGTACAATAGCAATATTTTAAAAAAATATTTGGATAGGTACATGGATGGGAAGGATTTTGTGGGATATGGACCAAATGTGAGCAATTGGAACTAGTTGAGTGGTCAGCATGGACCAGTTTGGGCAGAAGGGCCTAGTTTCCATTTCTAATTATTCTGTGACTGATGTTTGCTCATTTGACCTTGATGTTGCTTTCTTAATTTTGTTGTTTAACAGCCACGTGAAGGCTTTATTATATTACAGATGTCTTAAACATACATGTTGGTGGAATTAATTCTTGGCCTTCAATCCTTTGGATTGCAAAACTACATGAAGACGACCACCTGGAAACCAATATCCATTTCAAGCCCACCGACTTCCACAGTCTCCGCCGCATCTGCTCCCAGAATGAGGCATTCCACTCCAGCGCATCCCAGACGATCTTGTTTTTCAAGGACCACAACTTCAACCCCCTCGGTGGTTGACCGTGTCTCTCTCATTTCCCACAATTCATCCCTCACACCCCCTCCCCGCAATAACAACCAGAACAGAATCCCCCTCGTCCTCATGTTCCACCTCACCAACCTTCGGATCCAATGCATCATCTTCTGACACTTCCTCCATCTGCAATCCAATCCCACCACCAAAGACATTTTTCCTTGCCCACCCTTATCTGCTTTGTGAAGGGACCACTCTCTCCGTTACTCCCTTATCTGCTCCACACTCCCCTCCAGTCCCACCACACCTGGCACTTTTCCCTGTAACTGCAGGAAGTGCTACACCTCTTCCACCACCACCCCCCCCCCCCCCCCCCAACCTCAAATCCCAGGCCCCAAGAAGACATTCCACATCAAGCAGATCACCTGCACATCCGCTAAGGTGGTATACTGTATCCTTTGTGGCCTCATCAACGTCAGGGAAACAAAGCGGAGGCTTGGGGACCAGTTTGCGGAACACCTACGCTTGGTTCGCACGAAACAACTGTACCTCCAGTCGCGAACCATTTCAACTCCCCCTCCCATTCTTCAGATGACATGTCCATCCTGGGCCTCCTGCAGTGCCACAACAATGCCGCCTGAAGGTTGCAGGAACAGCAGCTCATATTCCGCTTGGAAACCCTGCAGCCCAATGGTCTCAATGTGGACTTCACAAGCTCCAAATCTCTCCTCTTCCCCCCACCCCCCACCACATCCCAAAACCAGCCCAGCTTATCCCCGCCTCCCTAACCTGTCCTTCCTCCCACCTATTCCCTCCTCCCACCTCAAGCCCCACCCACATCTACCTACTAACCACATCCCTCCCTCTTGACCTGTCCGTCCTCCCTGGACTGACCGATCTCCTCCCTAACTCCCCACCTACACTCACCTTTACTGGCTCCATCCCCGCCTCTTTGACCTGTCTGTCTCCTCTCCACCTACCTTCTCCTCTCTCCATCTTCTACCGCCTCCCCCTCTCTGCCTATTTATTTCAGAACCCCCTTCCCCTCCCCCATTTCTGAAGAAGGGTCTCAGCCCGAAATGTCAGCTTTCCTGCTCTTCTGATGCTGCTTGGCCTGCTGTGTTCATGCAGCTCTACACCTTGTTATCTCTGGTTCTGAAACTGTTGTGGGATACCTTATTCACAGTTGTGTTTAAACATTACAATGTATGCTTTTGTTTGAAGGAGTCAACAAAGGAGGTTTCACTTGCAAAATTAATCTGCATCCTCTGGACAAACCCAAGTATTACACACAACAATTAATTGCTTTTGAAGCGTTGCCTCTTTCATGCTGCTAATGCTGGTCATGTGGGCGGCACGGTGGCTCCGTGGTTAGCACTGCAGCCTCACAGCGCCAGGGACCCGGGTTCGATTTCAGCCTCGGGCAACTGTCTGTGTGGAGTTTGCACATTCTCCCCGTGTCTGCGTGGGTTTCCTCCGGGTGCTCCGGTTTCTTCCCGCAGTCCGTCGATGTGCAGGCTAGGTGGATTGGCCGTGCTAAATTGCCCGTGGTGTTCAGGGGTGTGTGGGTCATAGGGGGATGGGTCTGGGTGGGATGCTTCAAGGGGCAATGTGGACTTGTTGGGCCAAAGGGCCTGTTTCCACACTGTAGGCAATCTAATCTAATCTGGTCCTGTCCGGTCCAATCCAATCCAATCCAAAAAGTGGGATTTGGTTTGCACAAACCCTTCCACAAAAATAGAGTGGGATAAGCAGCTAATTTATTCCTTTTTAAAAATAAAACACAACTAGCAGTGATGGAAATCAGAAACAGAAATTGCTGGAAAAACTGCACTCAACTGGCAGTACCTGAGTGAAAACGGAGTTAATATTTTGGGCCTAATGACTGTTCGCTACTGATTGTAACTGGGAAGTGGTTGGTATGTATGCTAAAGAAAGGGAGAGGCGTAAACTATAAGCTTGGATGGAGCATGGAGACAGAAATAGTTGGACAGATATAGGCACGGGTAACGGTCAGCCTAGGAGAAAGAATAGCTGCTAATGGGGATCATTAGTGGCTGAAAATGGGTTAGTTGTGGTAGAAGCCCATGTGATGACAAATCCTGGTGTGTCAGGGTTGTGGAAATGACATGGAAGAACATGCTCAGGCCCTAAAACTTGATATTGAGTCCGGAAGGCTGTTGGCTCCGCAAGTGGAAAATGAGATGCTGAACTTCATTGCAACACTGCAGCAAGCCATGTTCTATATATTCCTTCTGGTACATTTATGGAATATGTCACTTACATATGTCACAATGGGAGCTCACTGATCTTAGATTAGTGCCATATAATGGTGTGTCTCTATTTGTTGACTGAAGGCACATTGGATTTGTGGGTTTTGAATTGTGGTGTCAAAGACCCCATGGCACTGTTTTTAAAAACAAAGAGGAAGGGATTTACCCTTGGTGTCCAAGTCAATATTTATTCCTCAGCCAGCATTGCAAAAATAATACATTATTAGGTCTTTATCACACTGCTGCTTCTTGCAACTTGCAGTGTGCAAATTGTGTGCTGCACTGTTTATAAAATGACAGTCAAAGTACTTAATTGACTGTAAAGTCCTTTGAGATATCCTGAGGTCATATAAAAAGCACTATAGAAATCAAAGTTGTGTTTTGCATCATAAAGAAGTCATCTCTATTAATGGAGCAGTTCTTTGTGTTGCTTTAGAAAGATGGACTGGATTATATGAGGTTGCCTATGGAACAGGACTGAAATCTAGGTAATTCAGGCTCAGACTATAATACTAAATACTAGCAGGCACAAGCAACTGAAAAAACTGGTATTTTTCTGATTGATGTTTATCTGGGGTTTGGGCAAATTCATAGTGGTTGGCTTCATGCTGGTGGAATTTGGCTTATTGCTGGTATAGAGGCTGTAAAAGGAAGCCGTTGATTGGATTGCTACAACTCATCATATAGTTTTAAGTGGGAATGGGATCCAAATGTGTTTCAGTTTTTTAAGTGATGAGGTGTGACACAGGATGAGATCTGAAAATTAGGTAAGTGAGAGAAGGAGTAAGATCAATATGTCACATGTCAGGAGAAAAGTTGCTCTGTCAATTGTGAACAAAGATGACGAGATAGAGAGTACAAAAGGCTTTTAAGTTTGTTCAAGCACTCCAGTAACACAATGTACAGATGTAAGGAATAGATGCAGGAGTAACTTCCCTTCAGCCTTAAAATTTCCAATAAGATCACAGTTGATCATCCACCTCAGCTCCATTTTTTTTCCTGCATCTCCATATCCTTTGAGTCTTGGTTTCCAAAAATCTGTTGAACTGAGTCTTGACTTGATGGCTCTGGACCTTAGTGTGGTTAATGTTTATTACAAAGCAAACAAGTTGACAACGCACATTGAAGCAAATTATTACAACCTGTTACCCATTACAAAGCTCTCTGATGAAGGGTCTAGGCCCGAAACGTCAGCTTTTGTGCTCCTGAGATGCTGCTTGGCCTGCTGTGTTCAGCCAGCCTCACATTTTATTAACCCATTACAAAGCGATGGTTACCGGACAAAAGGGATTGGGTACTGAGTATCGAGGGTCATGTGATATTCAAGAAAAATAGGAACTTAATAAAGGTGGAGCATTAGTACTGTTAATGCGGGATGACTTGTAGTTAGAGATAGCAAAAAGGTTAGCAATAGTTAGAGATGACCTTGGTTCAGGAGATCAGGATGTAGAATTAGTTTTGATGGATATGAGGAATAGTAGAAGAAAGAAGTCATTTCTCAGAGTGGTTTACATGATCCCAGGAATAACCACAATGTGGGGCAAAATAGACGAGAAGAAATACTTGGTGTTTGTGATAAAGGAATGGTGATAATAATAGTTGACTTTAATTTACATATAAATGGGAAAAATCAAATTGATAGTAGCTTCTGGTATTTCTAGAATGAATTCATGAGATTTTTTTACAGCAGTGTCTTTTGGAATTGATAATTGATTGGTAATGTGCAATGTATGGAATTGGATAGTGATCTGCATTAAGGTACCAGTGACTGTGCAGTTTTAAAGGGAGAAGTTTGGGTCTCAGACTTGTAAACGTAAATAAGGACACCTGTGTGAGCTTGAGCGAGCTAACATGAACTGGGGTACCAGGCGAGGGAATAGATCAATATAGAGACAGTGGCGTATTTTAAGGGGATATTTTGGAATAAGTATATTCCCACTATCAAAAAAATAGTTCTGATGGAAAGACCCATCGTCTATGGTTAAGACTGGGGCAATCCGAAAACATGAAGGAAAAGCATAATGCTACACTAGATGAGTGGTGGGTCAGATGTTGGACAGCATCTAAAGAATGGTACAGAATGACTTGAAGGCTAATCAGGAGGAAGAAACTAGAGTATACGAGGAACTAAGCATTTTAAGTCTTTCGTGTTTGGAAAGGAAACGCGAAAGTAAAATGATTCTTGGTGCGCTAGTGTGAGAATGGAGAGTCAATTGTAGATAATGAGGAAATGGCAGAGAAATGAAGGAATATTTTGCTTCACTGTCGAGGCAAAATTATTTCAATAATAGCTCTCAGTAAAGAGGTAGAAGGAAGAGAGGAACTTAGTGAAATTGCAATCAAGGAAAAAGTCATTCTGAGCAAACTAATGATATGGTTGCCAAGTCTCTGGGTCCAGATGGAATGCATCCTAAAGTCTTAAGAGGTTGCATTGATAACATTTCAAAATTCCCTAAATTCAGGAAAGATTTCATTGGACTGGAAAGTAATAAATGTAACACCAGTATTTAAAGAGGGAGGCAGGAAGGAAGGAGCTTACAGGCCACTTAGTCTGTGGTGGGGAACTTGATAGAATGTGTCATTAAAGAGATAATAGCCGTGGAGTTAGAAAAACTCTCTGCAGTCAGCAACTATGGTTTGACAAAAGAGAAATCATGTTTAACCAATCTATTGGCATTATTATTTTGACAGCGTAACAGGCACTGTTAATAAAAGGAAGCTTGTAGAACTACTGGACATGTATTTTGAGAAGGTATTTGACCAAATATCTCTCCAGAAATTATTGCAAAAAATAAAAATTCGTGGTGAGGGGTAACACATTAGTATTGATTTGAAGATTGGCTGGCAGAAAATAATGCATCACTGCCTGAGTAACAGCATTTGATGAGTGGGATCACGCAGGAGTCTTTGCTGCGGCCTCAGTGTTTTATAACTTACATCAGTAAGTTTGGGGAGCAAAGGTCTCACAGGTAAAATTGCAGATGACACCATGATGGGTAGGAATGTATTTTATGAAGTTATAAGGGAGTTGCAGACAATCATAAATTGAATGAGTACGCAAAAAATCTGACAGAAGGAGTTTAAAGTCAAGTAATATGAAGTTAACTTAACCAAGAAGAATAAGGAAAAATATTACTTAAATGTAGAATGATTGCAGAATTGCAAGGCACAGAGGAATTTGGGAATTGTTAGTATTGAGAAGTCCAACAGCATGCTGTACTTCATTCAGGGAGGGTGTGAACATAAGGATTTTCCATTTCAGGGCAATGTTGCTGAGATGGCATCTTGATTTTGGTCCCTTTACTTAAGGAAGATGTAACTGTATTGGAGGTCCTTTGGAGGACATTAATTGCTACCTGCAATGAGTGGGTTATCTTTTGAAGCTGCTTTAAACTGGCTGGACTTGTTTCCGCTGGAGGTTAGAAGAGTGAGGAGGGATTTGACTGAAGTATATAAGATCACGCATTGACATGGTAGATGTGGAACACCAGTCAGTCTAGCAACTAGGGGGAACTGGTCTAAAATGAGTGATTGTCCTTTCAGGACAGCGATGAGGTGAATTTTTTTTTTTGTGTTGTGTGACCTTGGAACTCTGCATCACATGGTGGTGGAATCAGGCTCATTGAATTTTTGAAAATAAGTGTGTGGATTCTTGTTAGCAGTGGAATCAAAGGTTATCAAGTGTAGATGGGACTGGAGTTGGAAACAGGAGTAGATAAGTCATGATCTTATTGAATAGTCGGAGGGACGGAATTGTGACTCTTATTTGACATCTTTGTATGACTAAACATCAACAACGCTCTGAAGCACAGAATTTCAAAGATTCATAATGAAGTGAAAGAAGAAATAACTCCAGAACATAGCCCTAAATGATCACTCCTTATTCTGAGAGGATAACTTGTAGTTATAAATGCTCTTTTTAAAGGGAAATAATTTCTCAGCCTTCAACAAGGCATCGCTTCTTAAAAGCGGCTGTCTATGTCAGCTTATTTACTGTTTTTGAATGGCTTTGCCTATGTTTCGATTGTAGATCCTGCATTCTCACATTACAAGGGAAACTTTAATAAAGTGCATCCCCTAGCCTGTAATTGAATAATGTGGCTACTAGAAAGCACTGCCTGTTCCCACACTAGTTCATGTTCAAATAAGCTTTACTAATTCATTTAGCTAGAGATTTTACATTTATCAATTGAATTGCTTTCTGCATTATTCTTTTTGATACATGCAAGGTTTTATTTAAATTTGTAGTCCCACCTGAAAGCTTACACTCAAGTGAATTTGTGTTGTGCAGTTCAAATGCTTGCAGTATGCACAGCTGGTCAGTTTGCCTCAGTACCATTTCTGAAATTGTATTGGAAATTATCCGTCAACCAGCAGTTTGTTCAGAGCATTCCAAACTTTATTGAATAATCAAAATTTCACAATATTCCTTAGGAGGGATGGATAACTCGTAGGATGACTGCTAGTACCACATGCACTCGAACTTTAGTTTTATTCAATTTCTATTCTGCACTCCATATTTGCTTTCATGTTTCAAAAAAGTTGCATTTCTAATTACTGACTAATTTACTGTGATTTGAAAGCTATGAATTCATTTCATACTGAAACCAAAGTTGAGCTGACTGGATAGCCTCACATAATGCAATGTTTGTATAAGCATATTTAATTCATTCATAAAGTCAGTAAGCATGGGATACAGGGTGATTTGGCTGTCTGGATTCAGAATTGGTTGGCTGACAGGAGGCAGAGAGTGGTTGTAGATGGTAAGTATTCTGGCTGGAGGTCAGTGCTGAGTGGTGGCCTGCAGGGCTCTGTTCTTGGGCCTCTGCTCTTTGTAGTTTTTATAAATGACCTGGATGAGGAGGTTGAGGGGTGGGTTAGTATGTTTGCTGATGAGACAAAGGTTGGAGGTGCCGTTGATAGTATCAAGGGCTATTGCAGGCTTCAGCGAGACATTGACAGAATGCAGAGCTAGGCTGAGAAATGACAGATGGAGTTCAACCTGGATAAATGCGAAGTGATGCATTTTGGAAGGTCGAACTTAAATGCTGAATATAGGATTAAAGGCAGGATTCTCGGCAGTGTGGGAGGAACAGCGGGATCTTGGTGTTCAAGTGCCTATCTCCCTCAAAGTTGCCACCCAAGTGGATAAAGTTGTTAAGAAAGCATGTAGTGTTTTGGCTTTCATTAACAGGGGGATCGAGTTTAAGAGCCACGAGGTTATGCTGCAGCTCTACAAAACCCTGGTGAGACCACATTTGGAATATTGTTGTCCGGTTCTGGTCGCCCTATTATAGGAAAGGTGTGGAGGCTTTGGAGAGGGTGCAAAAGAGTTTTACCAGGATGCTGCCTGGACTGGAGGGTTTGTCTTACGAAGAGAGGTTGACTGAGCTCAGACTTTTCTCTCTCTCTCTCTCTCTCTCTCTCTCTCTCTCTCTCTCTCTCTCTCTCTCTCTCTCTCTCTCTCTCTCTCTCTCTCTCTCTCTCTCTCTCTCTCTCTCGAGAGAGAGAGAGAGAGAGAGAGAGAGAGAGAGAGGTGACCTGATGGAGGTGTACAAGATAATGAGAGACATGGATAGAGTCGATAGCCAGAGACCTTTCCCCAGGGCAGGACTGACTGCCATGAGGGGTCATAGTTTTAAGGTGTTAGGAGAAAGGTATAGAGGAGAGGTAGGAGGGAGGTTCTTCACCCAGAGAGTTGTGAGCACATGGAATACTTTGCCAGTGGTAGTTGTGGAAGTGGAGTCATTAGTGACATTTAAGCAACTGCTGGAAATGCACATGGACAGCAGTGAATGGTTGGGAATGTAGGTTAGGTTGTTTTATTTTTGGATTAGGATTATTCCACGGCACAACATCGTGGGCCAAAGGGCTTGTATTGTGCTGTACTTTTCTATGTTCTATACCGTTCCTGGACACTGGGACTTCAGTGTACACCAGAAATGAGTGGTCGTGCGTTTAACCCAGAACAAAAGAATTGCTAGGTGAATTAATACCTTGGCTGACCGAGTTTGCTTTCTACCGTCCTGGTAATTATTTAATTCCAATTTCAGTGAGGGTTGACTAAGCACACTTTGAAGTTTTAAATTGTTTCCACATTAGCAGACTTAAAAATAGAGTTGAGGAGCTTGATGCATTTCTCACTCGTTGTAGTGGGATGAGGGACATGTTTTTGGAATTTTGGGTAACAGCAGCGTCCAGGGGATCCTATTCCTTGAGGATGCCATTGCCTGATTAGTGTTGTAGTAGAATGGGTGGAATTCCCCTCCCAGAGCATGTGATCATTGTGGAAAACCCAGTGCTCTTCCCGAGTACTCAAGAGTTTGGGTCAAGAAATTCTTGAGTCCCAAGCAGAAATCACAGCCATTACGAGCAGTTGTACGTTCTAAATTGATTTTGAGACTGCTGGAAAAAATTATTAAATTGTTGACTGAAGCAAGTCTCTGTTAAGTTTTGTGGGGAAAGCAAACCTTTATTTTTGGCACGTTAATTTACTTGCCCGTTTTCTACTGTACGTGTGGTAGATATATCCATTATGCCGGCCTTGAACTATTTAAGCAACACTGTGATTTGCCACAGTTGTACCTGGAAGTTTAGGCCTCTCATAACTTTAGGTTCTTACTTTAAAATCATTGTCATGAATCAATCTGCAGTAGTAATGCCTTTAAGTCCAGACAGGCAACAAGGAATAGGATTAGTGTAAAACATTTCGAGCATTCTTTTTAATGTGTATCAAGACTGATTAAATAATTTGATAAATCAAATGGATGTTTTTGAAACTGTGCTGGATCTTGCATGATAAAATCTGTCTGGATTCTGCTTTAGAACAAAAGATGACCTGCTATGCTGCCATGCGCATTTCTTCAGGGCTGAATGCAAATCGCATTCAATTCAGTATCGTTCCAGAAATTATTGCTCAAGGCTAGTGGACCCTCCCATGTTGCTTAGCAATTGCATGCTTTGTTTGAACGGTCTGATCATATGAATCACTGTTTATGGAGCAGTCACTCAGGTGGTTTTTCCACACTGCCTGCCAGAAAAGTTAGTTGAACGAGGTTTTCTGAGAGAAACTATGATGGGGGAAGGGTAGAGTGGAACAGTCTTATGGAAATGTTTTAACTTTTGCAATATCATGATATGGTCTTTGAGCAGGTTTGAAACAACTGCGTTATTGTTTGCCTGTTGGCTATTAAAGGCAAATTTAGTTTAATAAGCCAAGTGGTTTGTGCACAGTCTTATCATAAAAATCATGCGTATGCTTGCATGAATTTTAGTGCTGAATTCCTGTTTCTGTAGTTGGCCAATCATAACTGCAACCAACCTGTTGAGAATCAGCAAAGCTGAGACGGTTTTAAACTTGTTTTTCAAAAAGGCGAGTTTTGTTCACGGGCTTTCATTTGCAAGTAATGAAGTAGCAAATAACAAAGGGTGGTTAACTGTAAATAGTCCCGACTGTCTCAAACAGGTAAAGTGGCAGTCTAAATATTCCATTTGGATCATAGGGCTGCCCTCTCATTAGCGAGAGACATCTAGAGGTGATTTAACCTGAGTGTCACCACTTCTCAGGTGAAGGGGCAGGGTGAGAATGAGAATCCTTCATGGTAACCTCCGCTGTTACAGGAATGGAACCCATTCCCACAGTTGGCTTTACTCAACTTTGCAAAACAACCATCCAGTCAGTTAATTGACTTGCCTTGCACTTTCCATGACAGAAGTCGCAGCAAAGCCTGCGTCCATGTATTTCCAGAAGAGCCGGTATATGATGTTCAGGAGAGGAAGCCTTGGCTGAATTTACCATGCCACCTCCCCAACACCAAATGTATGATTGTTTATATGAATAGCCTTCTAAGTACTGCACCTGCTAAGATTAAGGACAGATTCTGAAAAGAAGGTGCCTTGCATAAGGCTTTTTAAAGTGAACGATAAGACAGAGGTTTTGATTGGCTTGTGAAGGTAGTGTTGCCCACGGGGTGATGCTGGTTCAAACTTTTCACCATGTAGGTGATTTGGACACAGCTTTGCAAATGGCCACATAGAATTTGTTAGCCATGTTTCTTTAAACTCAAAAGTGAAAGGGTCTGGCAAACTGAGAAGGAATGTAAAACAATTCAGGTGGAAGTATGCTTGTGGAAGATTGATGGCATGACAAGTTCATTCTGCAATTGTGTGTGGTGATCTATTTCAAAGTAAAAGTTAAGAGCAGGATTGTAAACTCCATAAAAAAGGCATTAGATTCAGCTGGGCATCAAGATGTTGAAATATTGCACAGCTTGACAGTGCCTGTGTCAGTAAGTGAACCCAAAGCAATACAAAGGCGGATTCCAGAGGTGAAAATTTTGTAGAAGGCAAAGGTAAGATGCCAACACTACCAACACATTGAAGAAGCTATGGTGCTGCATTTCTATTATTGGTTCCAACAGAGATCAATGCCCCTAAGAACTGGAAGAGAACGGCAAAGGTGTCTTGTAAGGTGAATATCTTTCCACTGTATTGCTCCCATAAAATCATGAGTTCCACAGGGGGAGACAAATTGTAAATGAAGAAGTACTGCAGAAGACAATGTGAGGGTAGAGAGATGACATGCCCCCACCACCACCACCACCGCTGCCAGAAACTGGTAGGACAAGTGTTCGAACTCTTGGATGTTTGCTGGAGTGGCAGTTGAATTTACAGCACCCAATGGGATAAGAAGCTGGGCTGGTGCAAAAGAAATTGCAATGGATTGGGGTCCACTGCAGAGTTTTGTCGCCTTTGTTGTGTACAGGCCCAAAGGTATTGAGTAGTCATTAATGTGTAGTTGAGAATACTAGCTGCAGTGCTGGCTCTTGTTATTGATTTGATCTGTTTACTGTCACGCGGACCTGAGGACAGTGAAAAGCTTTGTTTGCGAGCAATACAGGCAGATCATAGTAAGCAAGGACGTACAGATCATAGAGTGAGAAAAACCTTGGACAGAGTGAGGCATACAGGTCACACAGGACATGCGCAAGCCAAGAATAACAGCAAATAATGGTGATCTTGTTAATGTTGGGGAGTCCATTTGTCAGTTTAATAACAGCAGGCAAGAAGCTTATCTTGAACTTGCTGGTATGTGTGTTCAAATTTCTGTTATCTTCTGCCTGTGGAAGAGATTGGAGGAGAACATTACCAGGGTGGGAGGGGTTTTTGATGTTGGCAGCCTTTCTGCGACAATGAGAGGTATAAATGGAGTCCATGGTTGAAAGGTTGGCCTCCATGATGGTCTGGGCTGTACACAGTACCTTCTGTGGTTTCTTACAGTCCTGGGCAGAGCAGTTGCCTTACCATGCCATTATGCATCTGGACAATATGCTTTCTATGCTTCTGTAAAAGTTGGTGAGGGTCCTCTTGGACATGCCAGACCTCCTATTGAAGAAAGCTTTTAAAACTCGGAACATATACAATATTGCTTTAATGGGAGAACTGCAGATATGAGAATCCAGAGCTATGAGGAAATTTTTAAAAAAAGGGGCTTCCATTTCACAGCAGAAGTCTAAGTAGTAGAGTATGGGGAAACTCTATTTCAGCCTCGAATGTTCCAAGCTGAAAGCCAGCTATGTTGTATTCTCTCTCAACCTCTCACTCGCCACCCAACTTGCACCGCACCCCTCCATTTCTGCCCCCCCAAAACAAAAACACAAACCACCTATCGTGCGCTCATTAACCAGGAAAATTTCCTCTCTAGATGAGAGGCAAGGCTTTAGTCACCTTTCCAAAGAACACAATGTCTTTCTTTCCATTTGTGTGATGATCATATCCATCTCTCCCCCTCTCCCCCCCCCCCCCCCCCCCCCATTACAACTGACCCAGCCTCAATGGCCCTCTGGAGTAAAGAATTCCACAGCTTCACTACCCTCAAAAGTAATCTCTCCTCATTCGTGTTAAATGTGCAGCTCCTTAATTTGGGAATATGCCCTCTGGTCCGAGACTCTCCCACAAGGGGAAACAATCTTTCTGCATTTACCCTGTCAAGTCTAAGAATTTTGTATATTTTAATGTGGTTGCGATATTCTCATATATTCTAATGTATACACACCCAACTTACTCAATCTCTCTTCACAAAACAGTCTCTCTATTCCTTGTCAACCTAATGGACCTTCTCTGGATTGCCTCCGATGCAAGTATATCCTCTAAAGATATGGGGCGCAAAGCTGTTCGTGGTATTTCAGTTGTCATCTGATGCGTGCCTTGTATAATTCTAACAAAACCTCCCTTATTTTATACTTCATTCTGTTTTTCTTTGCTATTTCCCACAGAATATAGATGCTGGTTTTTGAGTCATAGGTCAGGAGTCCCAAATCCCTCTGTTGCCATTGCTTTCTGCTATCTTTTCTGCTTTTAAATAATGTTCAGCTCCTCTGTTATTCCTGTCCAAGTGTGTAATTCTGTACATTGTATTCCATTAGCCAAGTTTTTCCGTACTCACTTCAGCTTCTTTTTGTGATTCAGCAGACTCTTTGAATCATTTTGACCACTTACCTTTCCACCTATTTTTGTGTTATCTGCAAACTTGATTATAGTTCATTAAATTTCCTCGGCCAACTCATGAATATGTGCTGGTAGAATTGTTTGGCTAGGCAGAAAAGAAAGAATCTGATCTTGTCTGGACCTAGATATTTGTGACTCCGGTTCAGATAAAACTCTGGGCTTCCAGTCCCTGTTGACAAAAAGTTTGCTAGATGTGTTCATTGCCCACACTACCCCCGGGTATGTCTTACACATTCTGATTAATCTTTCGGAGAGCTAGTACAGGTATAGTGGACAGAATAGCTTTCTACATATTCCTTTAAAACTTCCTTGTACTTCGTGTTCCTTTTATCTCTTTTAGAAAAAGTATGAAGAAAATATCTAGTTAAAAGTTACAAAGACACTTGACTGTTATCTGGATGTGGAGGAATGGGTGCTGTTGGAGAATCGGGAATGCTGGATAACAATCAACAAAACCAAACATTGCTAAGTTTGCATTTCAGGAAACTGTCAAGACTTTACCATGTGTGGATCAAAACTTGGGAAGAACTGGCACTAAGCAGAACTTTGAAACCGTAGGCTAGCAGGCAAATTAACTAAATTGTAAATATGCTTGTGATTCACATTGAAAACATTAGTGTTTCTACATTTCACTGTAGTTAAAACCTGCTGGAAACGTGTTTAGTATCAAGAGCTTCACATTTGCAAATGGAGATTATATTTCTTTCCACCCATCTGAGGACAAACTAATAGATTGAACTTTACATTTGTTATCCTGTGCTGTGTAGTTTTATTCAGCTTCCAATTTTTGGAGAAGACAGTTTGGTAAATACATCGAGAAGGTAACCCTCGGATGCCGTGTTTCCCACTACCTTGAGTCCGCTGTTGTATGTTGTTTCAACTAACACATCTTGTATAACACATTCCCCAAATTTACCGGAGAGCTTTCCTGCATTTAAAAACCTACTGAAAAATCATCTCCTTGTTTATGCTTTCAGTACACAGTTGTATTTTTGTTTACAGAATTGAATTGGTGGAACATGAAGGATTGAGTGTCTTAAGCAAAGGCATTGACAAAGCTATGTATTGGCTAAATTGGGAAAATGGATTAAAAAATATGCTGGTGTAGAAGTGGCAGACATGTTAACGCAATACATATTTGGCAAAAGTTAAGAAATACTCCCAGAGAGAGAGAGTGAGTGAGAAGGATGACTGACTAAGGAAATTAAGAATTGTATCAAAATGAAAGAACTAATTTACAACACTGTGAAGGTGATGGCAGCCCAGAATGTTGAGAATATTTAACAAACCAGCAAAGAATGACAAAACAGAAGAGCAAAAATTGAAGTATGAAAATCCAACAAGTAATATCAAAACAGATAGAAAAGCTTCTATAAAAAGGAAGAGTGTAGCTGAAGTGAGCATTGGCCAATGAGAGGGCAAAACTGGCAAATTAATTCTGAGGAAACAAGGAAATGTCAGAGTTTGAACCAGTATTTTGTACTCCCGACAGAAGGTATAACAGGCATCCTGAGAACAGTAGAAAACAAGACAAAAAGAGAGGGAGAAACTTGAAACTCCCAAAAGCAGAAAGGCACACGGTAAAGCCTGCTACAGTGTCATGGTTGATCTCGAAGGACAGCGCCTTAATCTTCTGGTTAGGCATGTTACAGCCTCAGGACTCATAGACTTGTGCAATTTCTGTCTGTAAACTCTGTTCCCAGTTTTGATGATCTTGTTTTTCATGCGTCTGCTTTCAGAAAAAACTTCATTATTGTCCCAGTCGCACTTTTAGATCAACGCTATGTTTCTTTACTGCAACTGTTATCACTCCTTTTGCCTTTTTCTTTTGTTACTTGTTATCGTAACTGATACCTCTGTCCATTAAACTCTGCTTCCATCAATCCTATCTCAGAAATTTCTGTTGTTCTCACACCACCTCCCCAATGACATAAAAAGTTCTTCCTTCCCTTCAGATCAGAGGAAGTGCCATATTTGGGCATTGAGTCAACTGTGATTCTCTGCACAAATACTGCCAGATCTGCTGAGCATACAGTTCTTTGTTTTAATTGCATTTTTGCACTGCTGGGGTGGGAGAGGGCATAAACCTGAGACTGCGACCTACCTTCCAAATTTACTAGCATGATTTCCTTGACTTTTGAAGTGTATGCTCAAACATGATGCCCAAAATATTTTCCAAAGTTTGTTTTCTTTTTCTGTTGCGAATTGTGTGGTCTTGTTTTTGCTCATTTGTGCTGTAAGTAATAACTAACACATTGTGCATGGGTTTGTTTTTATTTGGTATCGAAGCTAATAATAAAAGTTAGAGCACACTATCCAGTGTGTCAATTCAAAATTCAACTTTTATATGACTGTAGTAGTAAATAGCTGTTGAATGTATGGGAGTGACCTTAGCTTTTTAAAAACAAATTGAAGCATTTGCAAGCATTCAACTTTGTCTCATGGAACAATTATATCATTGTGTTGTTGTGAAGTGGTCTTGAGGCCTTGTGTCACCATTGCTGTGTAAAATGGCATAAATGAATTTACAGAAATTGAATTGAGTTAAGTGGTGGAACTTGAGATCATTGCACATGAGCTTAGGTAAACCTGCAGCCAACCTATATTAAGTTATAAATGGATCATCAAAATGTCTGGACTTTTCTGAAATCTATTTTAAAACTATTTACTCTGAATGGAATATTTATTCTTCCAGTGTTCTTTAACCTTAATTTAAACGGTGGATTTTGCTACATGGAACTTAGCTTTATCTGTAGGAGCATGACCCAAGCCTGGTAGTTTTGGGGAATGAACATGGATTCGCTCCAGTTTTCAAATACTTACAGTTTAACTATGCCCAGAGCATTTTGGATTCTCATATGTAAGTTTTGCAGATTTTCGTCGAGGCTTGTGTTCATTTAGGCAGTGCATTGAAGATGCTGACTTTTGAAACTGCATCATTATTTTGCTTGTTTTGCTGAATCTCAGCATGATGTGTGAATCAAGCCCAGAAGTTTTCATAGTACTTAAAACATGCATTTTTTTTTTTGGAACTGCATTTGCTGAAGCTCTCCATTCCATGACTTGTTTGTACTTGCTGTTCCTTTCTTCCTTTTAAAGGCTACATGTGCATGGCTTTGATGAATCATTTTTATTAAATTGTTTGATTTGAATTTATTTATTATTGTCAAATGTACCAAGGTACAGTAAAAAGTATTGTTTTGCATGCTAACCAGACAGTATATTTTATGTAAGTACATCAGCACAAAGAACAGAATGCAGAATATAGTGTTATAACTATAGTGAAGGCGTAGAGAAAGTTCAGCTGTAACATGAGAGGTCCGTTCATAAGTGATAACAGCAGGAAAGAAGCTGTTCTTAAATCTGTCGTAACGTGTTTTCAAACTTCTGTATCTTCTGCCTGGTGGAAGAGTATAACTGGGGTGGGAGGAGTCTTTGATAATGTCGGCTGCCTTTCCCAAGGCAGCAGGAAGTATAGACAGAGTCAGTGGAACGAAGGCTTGTTTTTGCAATGGACTGAGCTGCGTTCACAACTTGTGGCAATTTCTTGTGAGTTTGGGCAGGCCAGTTGCGTACTGATAGGGTGCTGTTTACGGTGCATCTATAAAAATTGCTAAGAATCATTGTGGACATGCTGAATTTCCCTGGCCTTCTGAGGAGGTAGAGGCATTGGTGTGCTTTCTTGACTAGCTTCAACGTGAGTGCAGGATAGATTGTTGGTGATCTTCACTCCCAGGAACTTGAAGCTCTTGACCATCTCCATCTCAGCACCATTGATACAGACAGGGATGCATCCTCCACCACTTCCTGAAGTCAATGACCAGCTCCTTTGTTTTGCTGACATTGAGAGAGAGATTGTCGCCTTTACACCACTAAGCAGTCTATCTCCTTCCTGGACTCTGTCTTGTGGGTCAGATCTCAATCAACGACTACAGTGGTGACATCAGCAAAATTGTAAATGGAGTCAGAGCTGAATTTGGCCGCACAGTCATGTGTAAAATCAAGGAAACCAATGATGATGCTTTTACAGGATGGGGGTTAACTGATGTTATTGACTGATAGTCCTAATGGACAAAGCTGAGAAAAAAGGAATGCCAATTCAGAAAGTAATTTCTGGGATTTGTAAAGCACAGCCAAATATATCCATTTTCCGAGAGTTTTCTTTGATTTTACAGACCTGAAGTGAGGGATATGATAGTGTTAAGGGATTGTCAGCCATGTTTTAATTCCCCACCCCTCCTGCCCCAGAGAGATTCTGGAAGCCTGGGGTCTACAAACTCTGATTTCTATTTATTCTGTTAAAATTAATTTCTTTACACTTGTGACAGAAATGTAGACTTGGCCGAAACTGATTTGCAGGAATGCTGGATTTGTGAAATTCTCGTTTAAAACATAAATGGCAGTCCTATGTACTCTGCCACCTAGAGGTTAAAGGAGTGCAGTGCATGTGATATCACCATTCAAGTCAAATTGATTGGGTGCCTTGCCATTTTATTGCCTCATTGAGCATGTCTTCCAAACATCGATTTCCTCCCTTGATATCCTTGTGTGTGTTTTCCTTGCTGTCTTCTCCATTCTGTGTGCATTTTGAGGCCTGGTCAACACTGTGTGCCAACACTGTGTGCCAACACTGCTGTGTAAAATTGAAAGAGTGAATTTGCAGAAATTGATTTAGGTAAGTGGTGGAACTTGAGATCATCCCACTTGATTTTAAATAAAACTGCCACCAATCAGTATGAAGGACAGTGCAAACCAAAAGTTAGTTGTGCAAACTGCTTTTGTAGGTGAATGATTGGGTCTACCTCTTTATCCATAAACTAAATAGCTTAGGTGCTCAGTTAAGAAAATGTTAATGTTTTATTCCTGAAAATTGTAATGATTTTTTTGGTTATCGAAGCATCATATAATTCTTGTTTAGTATGATGCAGTTGAGTTGTCACTTAGCTTTGTCACTTAATGCCTTAAACACCTATCCTACTCAATAGCAATCTTCCTTATGATGAAGTTGTTCCTGTTCACAGTGGGGAAACAAGAATAGTAGTATCTGATTGAATTTAATTGAAACACTAACATAATAGGATCTGATCTTAGTGCATCTTTATACCCAAAGGTATTTTATGAAAAGCTGAAAAAATGTTTTGTTTCCAAAATGCAGTAAGGATAGTGTTGGGGTGTCTTGTGCTGGAGGATCAATGTTGGTTTCAAGTGATTTGTTAATTTTTAAGGCTTTTACATGCTATTCTATTTGGGGTTGATACTAAGAACAGAAGTTCTACTTGTAGCTATCTAATCTCCATGTCTTTCTCGGTTTCAACATAGGATTTAATTTTCCAGCCCCCATTATTGATAGAGTACTCCCTTTCTCTACTCTGAGTTCTGTCTGATACTGTGGCCAACATGTATAATAAAGTAGATGATCTGGTCATTTACCACATTGCCATTTGCTGAATCTTGCCATGTTCTGAATCTTGCCATGTTGAAATTGGTTGCTGCATTTCTGGGATGAAAGCCATAGCCCTGCTTGCCTGTACCCAGAGGTTACTGTGAACCTGTCTTCCCCTTGAGGAAATTGCGCAAAATGTAAAGGTGGCACGCACTAGGATCTTGGTCAACAAAAGAAAATTGTTGATGGGCCATTGGCTGGAAATTCATTGCAGGATTGTATTTAACCCCAGAACTGTGAATGGTCTAATTCAGCCTCAGGCATTTGTTAGGTAGACAAAAAGCTCAGAATTGGCATCACTTGAGCTAATCCCCAGAACTGAACGTTAGAGAAGAGGTGACAGAGTTTTGTGTGGTTGACTAAAGGATACAGAGAGGATTGGAAAGACTTGTGTATGATGGTAATCATCAGAACAGATAAAATTTGTAATTTACTTTAAGGTCATTTTGGTCCCCTACCAGAAGTGGAACCTGACTGGATAGATTTAGACTTGTAACTGTGGGTAATATGGGTATAGATTTGGAAATTAATGCTTTCAAGGACTTTGGAAACAGGAGGAAGATTGTGCATGGGCTGTATGTTTGCAAGCTCAGTTTTTTTTTCTGAGCGTGTGGTGATAGTACCAGTGCAATAGAACAGATCAGAGATAACAGGAGCTGCAGATGCTGGAGAATCTGAGATAACAAGGTATAGAGCTGGATGAACACAGCAGACCAAGCAGCATTAGAGGAGCAGGAAGGCTGACATTTTGGGCCTACACCCTTCTTAAAACTGAGAGAGGGCTTTTGGAGTTGAGATGCTGTTTGGTAATTTCAAGTGACAATGGCCTCAGGCTGTTCAACAGTTCCCAATTTCCTGGCCTTAACAACCTGCACTATGCACGGACATTGAATCGCTGTGCATCTCTGAGCTCACCATAATGGTCTGAGAGCTTTCTATTTCTGCTGTGAACTGTCTCACTAATGTGGTTGATCTTGTTTTCACATTGAACAGCTGCTTCTTCAACAGGATTCACTTTGTCCATGCCCCCGTGGGTATTAGCTGTACTTGCCTTTTAATGGGATATAAGGGACAAGCCTTCCAGTCCTGATTTGGCCTCTTCTGTTACCTCTTCTTTTCAGTGCAACAGTCACCAGTGGTGCTTCTTGAGCCCTGAAGTGGAAAATTTAATTGATTTTGTTTCCATGTTCAAACTTCTCTCAGATTACATGATCTGCCTCCAGCTGCTCATTTTCCATAGCTTGCCAGCGCTCGCGCGTGCACACACATGCGCGCATACACATACATACACATACATGTGCGCGCACGCATGCACACACCCTATTGTTAGAGATAATGTGAACTGCAGATGCTGGAGAATCCAAGATAACAAAGTGTGAAGCTGGATGAACACAGCAGGCCAAGCAGCATCTTAGGAGCACAAAAACTGACGTTTCGGGCCTGGGCCCTTCTTCAGAGACTCTGCTTCACACTATGTTATCTGTCACCCTGTTCGTAGTCTCTAACAGGCCCCGTTAACAGCTATTCACCATTCCAGCCGGATCGTTATCAACCCCTTTGTCTGTCCAACTGTGCTTCTCTCTCTTTAGGCTCTATCTTATCACTTAGTCCCTGCACCCCCCCCCCTCCCCTAAGTTTCTTTCTTAATTCCCTTGTGTTCAGATAGCCACTGCCCAATGCCCCTGAGTCATCTTGAAACAGTGGCAATAAAACCGATTGGTTTGATATCTACCCTGGAGAGATGAGCATTAGAAAAGGAAGGTTGTGATCAGAGATAATGGGGACTGCAAATGCTGGAGAATCCAAGATAACAAAGTGTGAAGCTGGATGAACACAGCAGGCCAAGCAGCTTCTCAGGAGCATAAAAGCTGATGTTTCAGGCCTATTTGAGTGTCAAATAAACACATTTATCTGTAGAATTCATGTCTCGGTGAGTGCAACTACTATTGTTCAGGGGCAATATTCTTGGAGACCAACCAAACAATGATAATTAAGGAGCAATATAGCATAAAAACGAACACTGATATCACACAATACTGCAATTGCTCATTGAGTAACTGGACATCCAAAATATTTGTATGCGTCACAATGCTCGTCCATACACAGAGACTGGGGAGCTGCAAGAGGTCTGGCAACACCTGTGGAGAGACCCACGGAGTTAACATTTCAAGTTCAGCATGATTGTTCTTGAGTTTTGAGAAGATTTGTAGCTCAGGTTGAGTTTCTGGATGTGAGTTTGCTTGCTGAGCTGGAAGTTTCATTTTCAGATGTTTCGTCACCATTCTAGGTAACATCATCAGTGAGCCTCCAACGAAGCGCTGGTGTTATGTCCCGCTTTCTGTTTATCTGTTTAGGTTTTCTTGGGTTGGTGATGTCATTTCATGTGTTGGTGATGTCTTTTCCTGTTCTTTTTCTCAGAGGATGGTAGATGGGCTCCAAATCAATGTGTTTGTTGATGGAGTTCCGGTTGGAATGCCATGCTTCTAGGAATTCTCGTGCATGTCTCTGTTTGGCTTGTCCTAGGATGGATGTGTTGTCCCAATCAAAGTGGTGATCTTCCTCATCTGTATGTAAAGATACGAGTGGTAGTGGGTCATGTCGTTTTGTGGCTAGTTGATGTTCATGTATCCTGGTGGCTAGCTTTCTGCCTGTTTGTCCAATGTAGTGTTTGTCACAGTTCTTGCAAGGTATTTTGTAGATGACGTTCGTTTTGCTTGTTGTCTGTATTGGGTCTTTTAAGTTCATTAGCTCCTGTTTTAGTGTGTTGGTGGGTTTGTGGGCCACCCTGATGCCAAGAGGTCCGAGTAGTCTGGGAGTCATTTCCGAAATGTCTTTGATGTAGGGGAGAGTGCTAATGGTTTCTGGGCCCGTTTTTTCTGTTTGGGTTTGTTGCTGAGAAATCGGCGGACTGTGTTCATTGAGTACCTGTTCTTTTTGAATACGCTGTATAGGTGATTTTCTTCTGCTCTGCGTAGTTCCTCTGTGCTGCAGTGTGTGGTGGCTCGTTGGAATAATGTTCTAATGCAGCTTCGTTTGTGGGTGTTGGGATGGTTGCTCCTGTAGTTCAGTATTTGGTCCGTATGTGTTGTTTTCCTGTAGACGCTGGTTTGAAGTTCCCCATTGGCTGTTCACTCTACTGTGACATCTAGGAATGGCAGTTTGTTGTTGTTTTCCTCCTCTTTTGTGAATGTTATGTCAGTAAGGGTATTATTGATGGTCTTGAAGGTTTCCTCTAATTTGTTTTGTTTAGTGATGACAAAGGTGTCATCCACGTAGCGGACCCAAAGTTTGGGTTGGATGATTGGCAGAGCTGTTTGTTCGAGTCTCTGCATTACTGCCTCTGCTAAGAACCCTGATATCGGAGATCCCATGGGTGTACCGTTGGTTTGTCTGTAGGTTTTGTTATTGAAAGTGAAGTGGGTGGTGAGGCATAGGTCCACTAGCTTGATGATGATGTCCTTGCTGATGAGGTTGGTGGTGTCTGGTGTATGTGTCTTTGGTTTTTCTAATAGTGTAGTCAGTGTTTCTTTGGCCAGGTTGATGTTGATGGATGTGAACAGGGCTGTTAGGTCAAAGGAGACCATTATTTCATCCTCTTCTATCTTGGTGTCTTTGGTGTTCAGGAATTCTTGGGTGGAGCGGATGGAGTGGCGTGAGTCTTCTACTAGGTGTTTTAGTTTTGGTGTAGTTCCTTGGATAATCTGTAGGTTGGTGTTCCAGGTAGCGAGTCTATGGGTCTGAGGGGGGCTTCTGGTTTGTGAATTTTTGGTAGTCTGTAGAAGCGTGGTGTGTTGGATCCATCTGGTTTCATTTTTTGGAAGTCTCTCTTGTTTAATTCTCCAGATTTTGGAAGTTTTTTGAGCAAGGCTGTGATTCGGTTCTCTCGTTGTGGGGTTGGGTCTATCGCCACCTGTTGCTCTTCACTAGAGTCCCATATGAAAAGCTTGGATTACTTATCGTCCCAATGGAGACTGCTATCTTTTTAAAAACTGATGTGAATTTCCCAGTGACTGGCATACACTTGGCTGAGATTTCACACTTTAAAACTTTTATTGTAACTGACAAACTAAAATCAACATGACCAAACATCACTTCATAGACAAACGATTCACTAAATTATAGAAAAGAGGTATTCTGCATCAATTAAGTAATGCAACCAAAAACTTTTGACCTTTATTCTTTACACCAAACCCTCGACAGGAATATAGTCTTTTGATGAAGTCTTAAATTCCTTTTTTGTGATTCCACATTAGGAAGAGACTTTTAGTGTCCTTGTTTGAACAAAATTCCTTTCTCTCAATCTCCTCCGTATAGGCAAATTAGCTTCCAGCAGCCATTCAACCTCTGGCAATGTGAATTTCCACAGGTTCCATCTCTTCTGAGTGCAGCTGCTTTCAAAAGCATTCTTCTTGGGGTAACCTGAAGACAGTTTCTCCCTCCTCTTGGCACAGCAGCCACTGTTTTTGGTCGCCCTCTCGAGATCTCTCTGCCAGAGTCAGAATCTGTGTCCAACAAGACCAGCTGACATTGTGTCCTGGTCTAAAAATTGGCACTGGAGTTTTCTAAAGTTTTAACCTCTGTCCGCATGGCAATTGAATTGCATGGGCTTCTCTCTGGGCCAATTTTAGTATGTCTTCACCATCTTCCATTCCTGAACATTGTTGTGTCTCCGATTTATAGAAGGCAATTTAATGAGAACTGCCATTTCAAGTTCTGCCTTTGTAAAAAATGATATATTGATCCAGCACACCATTTGCTATCCTGTTTTCATTATTAGTCAACAATCATGATTGTTCCATTATGTAAGTTACGCTTATGGGCTTTGTCTGTTGTGGTTGCTTTTGTTAGTCCTGTAGATGCAAAAATGTTTTGAGATCATAATCAACTCTTCGAATTGATTTACGCAGATGTACATCTGGTTACAATTACTCCATAACGTTTGATCTCTATTTCTATTTAGTTTTTGTACGTAATAAGGTAAAATCTTGCATTTTCTATGCTGGTTATGGGAAGAATTGTTAGTTTAAGCTATCATTATATATTTCACAATTCTTCTATGATACCATTACAACAGGTAGAAAGAATGATGATTTATCCATACTGTAATCACACCCTGGATGATTATTTATGTACTGGTACCCTTAATCTGATCTGTGGCAATTTTTTTTATTCACTTGTGAGAGGGCGACATCGTTGGTTCATCCAGGACTTATTGCTCTCCCAAATTACCCTCGAGAAGGTAGCAGTAAGTTGATTTCTTAGACCACTGCAGTCTGGTTGCTGTAAGGAGAGAATGCTGTTATGGAGGGAATTCCAGGATTTTGATCCAGCGGCAGTGAGGGAATGGCGATATATTTCCAAGGCAGGTTGGTGAGTGGTTTGGAGGGCAACTTGCATATGGTGGTTTTCCCAAGTATCTGCCGCCCTTGTCTTTATAGATGGAAGTAGCCGTGGGTTCGGAAGGTGTTGTCTAAGGATCTTTAGCAAATTTCTGCACAGCAACTTGTAGATCTAGCTACTGAACATCGATCGTGGAGTGACTGGATGTAGTATGAATCAAGCGGGGCTGCTTTATCCTGGATGTCATCAAGTTTTGTGTGTTGTTGGAGCTGAGCACTTCCATGTTTGCCTTGCTCAGTGACTTAGTTTTGAAATTTATAACTGTCAGGATAGATTGAAGAGGCTGCAACTCTTTTCTCTCAAAAGTGACTGAGACATGAGAAATCAAGATCTCCAAGATTGTGAAGGAATTAGTTGGGGAGATATTGTCAGTTGTGGGGATTTGAAACTATGAATCTAGTATAGCTACTAATAAATTTAATAAGGATCTTGGGAAGACTCCAAATGATTCGGGTGACTGGAAAGTGGCATTTAGTGCCTTATTGAAATGGTCGAGGTGCAAAGGATTCATGTGCTTAAGGGAAGGTTTGGTAACTGAGGGGGAAAGGAATAGGTTATATCTGTATAGGATTATTTTAAATAAAGTGGGAGGAGACTCTTTTGGATCACACTTACCAGCACTGACCAGATGGGACAAATTATCGCTGTTGCAAACTCTAGATCATGTATAGGGTTGCATAAAAGCGAATTGAATTACATAGAAGCCAAAGCACAGAAACAGACCATTTGATCTGATTCCTCACAAAAATATTCACCAATTCAGGTTAATTCATTATACCCTGTACAAAATCTGTCTAATCCTTTTTTGTTGTGAATACATCAAATCTCCCCTTAAAGGCATCAGTGTTGCCTTCTGCAGCCTCGCCATGTTATCATGAGTATGACATAAACCTCTGAATAAATTTGTCTGAGTAAACATTTCATATGAAGTATAAATCAATAGTATAAACACAGGAAGCATTCATATCAGTTGAAATTTATTTTGTTGTGTAACATTGACTTGTTTATTCATCAGAAAGTAAAATTATTGTTAAGAAATTGGTCATTTGTCATTAAATAATCAGCCCTGTTAAGTAAATCATGTGAAGATGCTGGGAATTTGAAATGAAAAACAGGAAATTCTGGAAATTGATCAGAATACGTCTCGGCTGGGAACTGAAAAATTGGCATGTTTAGTGCACAGCTTTCAGAATAGGGACTAACTTATTGATGAGCAGCATTTAAAAATGGGGAAGGGAAACATGAGCACCTACAAGTATAGAATTAATTCAGCAGTAGTAGGAACTGCAGATGCTGGAGAATCTGAGATAACAAGGTGTAGAGCTGGATGAACACAGCAAGCCAGGCAGCATCAGAGAAACAGGAAAGCTGATGTTTCGGGCCTAGACTCTTCTTCAGAATTGGGGGAGGGCAAGAGGGTTCTGAAATAAATAGGGAGAGAGGGGAAGGCAGATAGAAGATGGATAGAGGAGAAGCTAGGTGGAGAGGAGACAGACAGGTCAAAGAGGCGGGGTGGAGCCTGCAGCGGTGAGTGTAGGTGTGGAGTGAGAGAGGTGATAGGTCAGTCCAGGGAGGACAGGACAGTTCAAGGGGGTGGGATGAGCTTGGTGGGTAGGAGATGGGGTGGGGCCAGGTGGGAAGAAGAACAAGTTAGGAAGGTTGTGAAGTCCACTTTGATAGCATTGGGCCGCAGGGTTCCCAAGCGGAATATGAGGTCCTGTTCCTGCACCTTTCAGGTAGCATCGTTATGGCACTGCAGGAAGCCCAGGATAGTCGTCTGAGTGGGAGGGGGAGTTGAAATGGTTCGCGGCTGGGAGGTGCAGTTGTTTATTGCAAACCAAGCGTAGCTGTTCCGCAACGTGGTCCCCAAGCCTCTGCTTGGTTTCCCCGAGGTAGAGGAGTCCACCATGGGAATAGTGGATACAGGATACCACTTTAGCAGATGTGCAGGTGATATGGAAGGTCTTCTTGGGGCTGGGATGGGGGTGAGAGGGGAGGTGTGGGGGCAGTGTAGCCATTCCTGCGGTTGCAGGGAAAAGTGCTGGGTGTGATGGGGCGGGAGGTGAGTGTGGAGCAGACAAGGGAGTCACGGAGAGAGTGGTTCCTCTGGAAAGCAGACAAGGGTGAGGAGGGAAATATCTTTGGTGGTGGGGTCAGATTGCAGATGGCGGAAGTGTCGGAGGATGATGCGTTGGATCCGGAGGTTGGTGGGGTGGTACGCGAGGACACGGGGGGTTCTGTTTTGGTTGTTATTGCAGGGAGGGGATGTGAGGGTCGAGTTGCGGAAAATGTGGGAGACACGGTCGAGGGCATTCTTGACCACTGAGGACGGGGATGTTGCGATCCTTGAAAAACGAGGACATCTGAGCTGAAATTTCAAGCCCACCAACTCCCACAGCTACCTCTATTCCGAATTCCTTCGCCTCTGCCGCATCTGCTCCCAGGATGAGGCATTCCACTCCCAAACATCTCTGATGTCCTTGTTTTTCTTTAGAAAATTTCTGAAGAAGGGTCTAGACCCGAAACATCAGCCTTCCTGCTCCTCTGATGCTGCTTGGCCTGCTGTGTTCACCCAGCTCTACACCTTGTTCTCTCAGATTCTCCAGCATCTGCAGCTCCTACTATCTCTGAAACAGCCAGGCTTTGTTTGTTTTTAAAACAAAACTACACAAGTTGACTCTGATCAGGGCATTACACTGAGAAATGAACCAGCCAGTGATTGAATTGAAATGGTGCAGTGGACACGCATGTTCTTTCTGTGTGTAGATAACAGGAGTTTGTGTATTAATAGAGCCCACTTGCCAAGCAATCAGCACTTTCCATTCATCTAGAATAAACGTTGATTTTTTTTCCCCCCCTTGAATTTGTATCCCTGCCAAAATGCCCTGATTAGTGCAAGATGAAAAGCATTCATAAATTGTTTTTTCAGCAATACTCCAGTTCTGTGCTACCAAACAGCAATCTTCTAATCAGTAATTTTATTATTGTAAAAGCTGTGAGTGGAATTATCACTATAAAGTGACAGTACGATGAGGGGTCATAGTTTCTGCCTGATTTGAAGGTAAAGGTTGCTGATGCTATTAGGAAATCCAGCTTCACAGATAGTGACAAACAGTTGCATGTGACCACAGAGTACTGGTAGAGAACGTTCAGAGACACCATTGAGAACTGTACAACCTTGCTGTGTGGATCAATTAATTGTCTTGTGAATGGATAAGAAGCAGTTAGGTACATCAACGCAAGTATCAAAATCAACTCGTAAGACTTGCAGAAGACTTCTACGTGGAAAGTGTCAGGTGAACCAGATATTTCTGTTAGATCTGTTATTCCTTCAGCAATTTATTTTTTCTCCTGTTTCGGTCACAGGAGGCTGCACTTTCGATGAAGGCCTGGAGCCATGCGGATATTGGCAAGATCAGGAAGATGACTTTGATTGGACGCATGTCAGAGCTGAAGATATGTTGCATTTGCAGTACGATGTACCAGAAGGTGAGAAAAGGACAATTTGCGCAACTATTTCGGGGCTTTGCTATTGATTTGGAAGACTTGGTTTCAATTTCGTCTAACAGAATTCTCAGGAAAAAGCCTGAATTTTCAGCGTTTCTGTCATATTGGCATATGGTGATAAAATGCATGAACCTGAATAAGTTGCTTTATTGCGAAGAATTTCAGGAATTTATATTTAATGGAAATCATTTGTCAGATTTTAACCTGAAGTGACAGAAATTGTTTCAAAGATATATTGTAGAGTATTAATGTGTTGAACAGCTTTTTGATGAAGCATTTCAGCAGGTAATAAGGGAAGGTTAGATACTGCCAATAGTTTTGGTTGTAGCTCTAAAGTCACACTAAATAACCCCAATTTTCTTTGCAATGCATTGTCAAGAGAAGATTGAAACACAAGCTTCACTTTATGGAGCTGTTGCCAAGTTAAAGTAACTCAGTTGATGGATTGCAAATCATTGGAAAGCTTTTGCTAAAATGACCTTGTCATTTCTTTTGTGACCATCTGAACTGACTTTCTGTGCAGAGTGGGTAAAGGAATAAACATGGAATTTTAGTTTCAATTACGGGACCTTTTACAATGAACAATTTTTTTTTAGTAGTGGAGAAGGCTATCTTGTTCATGATTTAAATGAATTTATATAGTTGTGAAAGTGATGTTTAGCACCTTGTGATGTGACCTACAAATTTATATTTTATTAATTAATTCATCCAACAGAGATTTAAATGGTTGAATTTCAAGACAACCTGTGTAAATGTTAGATTAAAGAGTGCATTGGAAGTATGGATGCATATGTCGGGATGATGTGCTATGACAATGTCTTCAAGAATGTGCAGGTGATCAGAGAACCCGAGGGCTGATACCTCATGGCAGTAATTGATGCCCTGATCATGGATTTTTCAAGTGTGTTCACTTACATGAATTTGTTAATGGTGGTTACGCTATTTTAATTTTCATTATAAATCCTGATGGTGTTCTCACCTACGTCTGGGAGCCTGTCACTGGCCATTGGGGTTAAAGGTGGAAAGAAGTTTGTGCCTGCTGCTTCTGGGAGGAAGAGATTGAAGTGTACACTGGGACTCCATGTCAGCATTTTTGCTTCTGGTCAAAATAATCAAAATCAGACAGCCCTGGGGGCACAGGTGCGTAGATCTTTGAAAATGGAGTTGCAGGTATATGATGGCGAAGGCGGCGATTGGCACACTTGCCTTCATTGGTCTGTGCATTGAATATAGGAGTTGGGATGTCACGGTGCAACTGTACAGGACATTGTTGAGGCCACTTTTGGAGTACTCCCTACTATAGGAAAGATGTTGTGAAACTTTGAAAGTGCTCAAAAAAGATTTACAAGCATGTTTTCAGGGTTGGACGGTTTGAGCTACGGGGAGAGGCTGAATAGGCTGAAGCTATATTCCCTGGAGCGTCAGAGGCCAAGGGGTAACCTTATAGAGATTTATAAAATCATGAGGAGCATGGAATAGCCAAGATCTATTTCCCAGGCTGGGGCAGTCCAATACCAGAGAACATAGGTTTAAGGTGAGCAGGGAAAGATTTAAAAGGGTATTTTCATGCTGAGTGTGGTGCATCCATGGAATGAACTACCAGACGTGCTGGTGGAGGCTTATACCCATCCAGATGCCTGTAAAATGTTGTAATTGTATGTGCATATGAAGGGTTTAGAGGGATACAGGCCAAATGCAGGCAAATGGGGTCAGTTCAGTTTAGGATATCTAGTGCGGATGAGTTGGACTGAAGGCTCTGTTTCCATGTTATACATTTCTATGACTCCATGACACTGCCAAGAGCTGAGTGCATGTTATGAGCTGTGACTTCATTGCAGTTCTAGAACATAGAACATAGAACATTACAGCACAGTACAGGCCCTTTGGCATCGATGTTGTGCCGAACTGTCGTACCGATCTCAAGCCCATCTAACCTACACTGTTCCATGTACGTTGATATGCTTATCCAGTGACGACTTAAATGTACCGAAAGTTGGCGAATCTACTACCGTTGCAGGCAAAGCGTTCCATTCCCTTACTACTTTGAGTAAAGAAACTAGCTCTGACATCTGTCCTATATCTTTCACCCCTCAATTTAAAGCTATGCCCCCTCGTGCTCGCCATCACCATCCTAGGAGAAAGACTCTCCCTATCCACCCTATCTAACCCTCTGATTATTTTATATGTTTCAATTAAGTCCCCTCTCAACCACCTTCTCTCTAATGAAAAGAGCCTCAAGTCCCTCAGCCTTTCCTCGTAAGACCTTCCCTCCATACCAGGCAACATCCTAGTAAATCTCCTCTGCACCCTTTCCAAAGCTTCCACATCCTTCTTATAATGCGGTGACCAGAACTGTACACAATACTCCAAGTGCGGCCGCACCAGAGTTTTGTACAGCTTCACCATAACCTCTTGGTTCCGGAACTCGATCCCTCTATTAATAAAAGCTAAAATACTGTATGCCTTCTTAACAGCCCTGTCAACCTGCGTGGCAACTTTCAAGGATCTGTGTACATGGACACCGAGATTTCTCTGCTCATCTACACTACTAAGAATCTTACCATTAGCCCTGTAATTTGCCTTCTGGTTACTCCGACCAAAGTGCATCACCTCACACTTGTCCGCATTAAACTCCATTTGCCACCTCTCAGCCCAGCTCTGCACCTTATCTATGTCTCTCTGCAACCTACAGCATCCTTCGTCACTATCCACAACTCCACCGACCTTAGTGTTGTCTGCAAATTTACTAACCCATCCTTCTACGCCCTCATCCAGGTCATTTATAAAAATAACAAACAGCAGTGGACCCAACACCGACCCTTGCGGTTCACCACTAGTAACTGGTCTCCAGGATGAACATGTTCCATCAACTACCACCCTCTGCCTTCTTTCAACACGCCAATTTCTGATCCAAACTGCTATGTCTCCCACAATTCCATTCCTCCGCATTTTGTACAATAACCTATTGTGGGGAACTGTATCGAACGCCTTGCTGAAATCCATATACCACGTCAACCGGTTTATACTCATCTACCTGTTTGGTCACCTTCTCAAAGAATTCAATAAGGTTTGTGAGGCACGACCTTCCCTTCACAAAACCGTGCTGACTATCCCTGATCAATTTATTCTTTTCTAGATGATTATAAATCCTATCCCTTATAACCTTTTCCCACACTTTACCAACAACTGAGGTAAGGCTCACTGGTCTATAATTACCAGGGTTGTCTCTATTCCCCTTCTTGAACAGGGCAACCACATTTGCTATCCTCCAGTCATCTGGCACTATTCCTGTAGACAATGACGAGCTAAAGATCGATGCCAAAGGCTCGGCAATCTCCTCCCTGGCTTCCCAGAGGATCCGAGGATAAATCCCATCCGGCCCAGGGGACTTATCTATCTTCACCCTCTGAAGGATTTCCAATACCTCTTCCTTGTGAACCTCAATCCTACCTAGTCTAGTAGACTGTGTCTCAGTATTCTTCTCGACAACATTGTTGTTTTCTAGAGTGAATACTGTTGAAAAATATTCATTTAGCGCTTCCCCTATCTCATCTGACTCCACACACAACTTACCACTTCTATCCTTGATTGGGCCTAATCTTACTTTTGTCATTCTTTTATTCCTTAAATACCTATAGAAAGCCTTAGGGTTTACCCTGATCCTATCCGCCAACAACTTCTCATGTCTCCTCCTGGCTCTTCTGAGCTCTCTCTTTAGGTCTTTTCTGGCTACCTCGTAGCCCTCAAGTGCCCTAACTGAGCCTTCACATCTCATCCTAACATAAGCCTCCTTCTTTCTCTTGACCAGAGATTCCACCTCCTTTGTAAACCACGGCTCCCGCGCTCTGCAGCTTCCTCCCTTCCTGACAGGTACAAGAGAAGGCTGCACAGCCAGATGCTGTTATTGGGCTGAGACGTTAAATACCTGAGTACCCCCTCAGATGGGAGCAGTGCCTATCCTCTCATGTTGTCATTAGCGTTTGATGGACCATGGGTGATGGAAAGCAAAGCAATTTGGATGCATTCATCAAAACTTAGTGCACAGGTACAAAAATTAATGTAAAGGGTGATTGGAAAGTTGGCCTTTATGGTTGGGGAACAAAAGTGGGGAGGTAACAAAGTGTGGAGCTGGATGAACACAGCAGGCCAAGCAGCATCTCAGGAGCACAAAGGTGATGTTTTGGGCCTAGACCCTTCTTCAGAGAGAAGTGGGGAGAAAAGTGGGAAGGTGTTTTGTTCTGCATTACTTTGGCCCAGCGCCTTTCTTGAGTGCTGTTCAGTTTTGGACACTGAACCTAAATTGTTTAACTGCCACTTTGATATCCAGTATGGAATAAGTACAAGTTTCCTTCAGTTAAGAACTGAAAAGTTAGAAAACTTCAGACCCTTTCACAGTTTATTTTTTAGCCAAGCGCACTATTCCTCTAGTTTACCATTCCTTTTCCTGACAAGTTTTTGGGGTTGAACCAGGAGTTTGTTTGACACTGAAATCAGCTCCTGATGATATCTGCACGATTACTTACTGATTAATTTGACCTGACTAATGTGAATATCACTCTCTGGAGATGAAGTGGGTCCTATTTATTACTTGCGGGAAATAGGAAGCTACATGCCTGAAGACTGTCAGGAGCTGGAGATGGTCTGTCTCATTCAGGGCCTCTGTTGGACTGCCTTTCCTCCACCAAAAGGTTGAGAGATTCATCAGATAAAATCCGAAATAACTGCGGACGCTGCAGAAACAAAGCAGAATTTGCTGGAAATGCTCAACAGGTCTGGCTGCATCTGTGGAGAATAATCAGAGTTAACATTTTGGCTCAAGTGATTCTTCCTCAGGAGGGTTTGAGAGAAGGGCCCCTGGATCTGAAATGTTAACTCTGATTTTTCCTCACGGATGCTGCCAGACCCGCTGAGCTTTTCCAGCAATTTCTGTTTTTGTCTTTGTTGGAACTTCAAAAGTGACTCTTTCAGAACCTCTATCTTATACAACACCTGCTGAAATAATATTCCACAATTCCCTAGATTCTGTAAGGGTCCCAGAGTATTGACAAACAGCAAATGAAGCAGTGCTATTCAAGATGGTGGAACAGAAAGCAAAAAACTGCAGGGGTCCTGTTTGCCAAATTTAGGTCTTGAACACAGTTCAGTCTGTGTAATGTTTAGATTTTCCAAAGCGTTCAGTCAGGTACCCCTCAAAACGATACTCGCAAAATAAGGGTCCATGATGTGTGTGTTTTGGAGAAGCGAGGTGCAGCATGTAATCAAATGTCTTGAGTATTGTATAACGACCAGGGGAAATAGCATCTGGCTAAATGGGTAATTTTGAGATTGACAAATGGCTACGACTGGCCGTCCTGTCAAGGATCAGTGCGTTGGTGTCATTTTACATGACTTTGATCAGGGAGCTGACATGAATGTGGCCACAATTTTCCAATGATACAAGGACAGGTAGGAAACCAAGTTAGGAGGACAATACAGGGTTTTCTATGAGCTATAGATAGGTTAAGTGGATGGGCTAGAGTGTAAGATATGTGTATTTGCCCACTTTGGTGGGGAAGAGAGAAAAACATAATATTAATTTTGATAGACAGTGCAGAATGCTGTGGTATAGAGCTATCTGTGTGTTAATTTCATGGAATGAGTGTTACTGCCAAGGCCAGCCTTTGTTTTTAGTTCTACCTGGTGGTACTGATCCTGGCATCCCCTCCTGCAGTCTTCAATGAACCACAGTTGACCCTCTGACTTCATGGTAATGCTAGAGTGGGGGATATGCTGGGCCATCAGTTTGCAGATTGAGTGCCAGTGTATCCCATTTATCACAGCTCTAGTACCATCCAACATGTAGGGGACTCTGGGTGTGAAGACAGGTTTAATCTCGACAAAGATTGTGCTGGTAGTCACTCCTCCTGAAACACTAATGTTGGTTCCCTCACCACCTGCTGCAGACCCAGCCTCTGCTGCCCTTAGTGTCTTTTTCAACAATGAGGAGTCTTAATTCATTAGCCAACTGTTGGACGGTATGAGACAATCAGCAGGAAGTTTCCTTGCCTTGTTAAACCTGATGCCATGAGACTGTATGGATTCTGGGGGTCAACTTTGTGGGCTTCCAGGCTGCCTCCTGATTGACTGTGTTATCACTGTGTCACCACCTCTGGCCACATTCTGGTGTTGGGACAGTACATATTAAGCTTCCTAGGCAGTTTAAGAATGCAGTTAACAATCTACTGCTTTGTTATGGTTCTGGAGTCAAATGTCGGTCAGTACAGGTGAGCATGGCAGGTTTCTTTCCTGGAAAGCTTTTTGTGAACCAAATGATTTATAATGACAAGCACCAATGGTTTCTTGATTGTTATTTGACCTTCAGTTCCAGGTTTGGTACGTTATAAACCCACTACCCGCCATAATGGGATTCAATTCCAGATGCCCAGAATAGCCTGGTGCAATACAGCCACGTCATTGCTGCTCCCGTTTTGAAGTCAGGCTCCATGAGTAGGTCTGGCTTGGAAGAATGAGAGATGATTGCTTTGAAACATGTAAAGTTCTGAGTGGGTATGAAAATGTTGCAATTCATGGGGCCAAGGAACTTGGGGCACAAAAAGTTGTGATTAATTTTTTTTTCCCCTCTGTGGATTACTGCTGGGAATATGCCGATGTAGAGAGCAATGGAGTCTGTGTCATCGAGTATACGTGAGATTGTTACACAGATGTAGAAGTGACAGGAGAGAAGCAAGAGGCAGAAAAACACTGGTGAAGTTTAACCATGATGTTATTGAATGACAGAACCGTCTCGAAAAACCCAACACCCTGTTTCTTTTCGTCCAACTGATCTCCCATTTCCAGTTCTCATTTAATCTCCTGTTATCTGTCAAACTGTGCTTTCTTATGTAGAAGCATTGCCTCGTTTTTAACATTCTTCAACTTATTTTCAAATCCCTCCCAAAATTTTGCCCCAGTCTTTCTCAGTAACTTCCTGAACCTGACAACCCTCCATGCATATCTCTCGTCCTCCAATTCTCACCTTTAGAGAGTCTTGAATTTAATCATTCTGCTATTTCTGGCTTTGTCTTTGTTACTGTCCCTAATCCCTTCCAACCCTCCCTTTTTGACTGAAGTAAGCACAACCTGTGGTAAAAGCCTCTTGTGCTTCATGTGTCAAAAGTGTTCCACTTTTGTCTTGGTTTGTTTTAATATGTTAAAAGATATTTTATAGTTATCCAGTATGGGGGCATTATGGGGCAGTGGCAGTGTTGCTGCCACCAGGCCAGAAGATCTGGGTTCAAGTCCCACCTGTCCTAAAGATGTCTCAAAAAAATGTCTGAACAGGTTGTTTAAAATTATATAGTTCTTAACTATCAGAAATTGTACTTCGGTCTATGGGTTGTGGGTTAAGCAGGATTTTAAATTAGGGCTAATCATTAAGCACTGAATTCAGTTTGTAAATGTTGAACTGGAATTGGTTGAATAGTGACGTAATTTGGATATTTCCAAAGGAAATAAGTGTGATAGAACAGAAGATTGAAAAGAAAGTGAAAGAAATAAAAGTAAAGGACCTAGTACTGAAGTTAAGATCTCTGTACAGCCAAGCAAACAGTGTACTTAATAAAATGGAAACTGGAGATAACAAAATGTTGTAAGGAACTGGTATCATAACAGTTACTAAGGCATGGCTTGAGCATAGTCTGGGCCGGAGTCTAAATATTGCAGAATATCCGTATTGGGAAAAAAATGGAGAAGGGATAAAAGTAAAGTGAACTAGTTATATTTGATAATACCATAAAATGAAAGGTGACCAGTCATACACACAAAATTTACCTGTATGGAAGTACAAGATAATAAAGGGTCAAACATAACTATTGGGGTGGGCTATAGTTCAAACCAACAGAGATGGAGGAAAAAATTGCAATAACTTGAGGCCGAGAGTTAGAGAGCATAAAATATTCGTAAGGAAGTAAAACCAGATTGAAATTAATTATCTTAATATTAATTAAGATGATAATTAATTTTTAAAGTGTTATAAAGGTGGTGAAGGAATGACGTTCCTAGAATATGGATATCATTCCTTACTTGGTATGCAAGACCCAACAAGGAAGGATTCATTCTTAGAGAGATATTTTTAATCAACCTGTTCAGAGAGATTATTAGACACCACCTAGGGCAGCTCAGACTTGAACCAGGCCTCCTGGCTCAGAAGTAGTGATACATGATAGGCTCTGAAGAAGATTTTTTTGTTCTCCGAGGAATTTATTGAGGAGAACTCTTTTTTTCTTTTTATTCAGTTAATCAGCCAAGTGGTTTATTTGATTTAAGTTTTTAATGTTTGATATATATATATATGTTTTTAATTTTTACCATTTAACATTTATTTTCTGGAGGTAATTTTAAAAAAAAGTTTATTTTATATATATATATGGTGTTATTGAAAGTTCAGTTTGTCGGCTTCATTTTAGTATGGCCATATATGAGGTACAGAGTGAGATGGCTAGTAAGTTTAGAAATGTTACTACACGGCAGGATCAATCAGATAGATGGGTGACTGTCAGGCAAGGTAAGATAGAGGAATAGCCACCAGAGACTTTTGAACTATCAAATGGATATTCACTTTTTGGAACTGGAGAAAGGGATAATCTCTGAAGAAAATGGAAGGGGCAGTCAGTTATTGGACATTTGGAATGCTTCTAACGTTGGGCAGCATTTGATAAGATTTAATAGAATCATTGTTATAGGGTATTCTGCCGTCAGGGCATAGACAAGAGATTCTCTGGCTGGTTGTATAAATTTAGAATGGTATATTGCTAGGAATAAGGACTTCTCTCTATGTTTTAAGCATTTTGTGAAAGGTGGGATTGAGAAGCCAAAAATTATTGTACACTTTGGTAAGGATAACTTTTCTAGGGAAAAGACTAAAGCAGTACAGAGTAAATTTAAGAAGTTAGGTCGAAGGTTAAAAAATAGAACCTTAAATGTAGCGACTTCTGGTTTACTCCCAATACCAAACTCAAATGAAAGGAGTAAAAGATTGAAGGAGATAAATCAACTGATGAAGAGCCGGTATATTGTTCAGGAATTCAGCTCTTAGGACAATTGGAATGTCCTTGGGATAGAAAATACCTGTTCAAAAAGGATGGGTCTCAGCTAAATTGGGAAGGGACCAATATCTTAATAGGGAGACTTTATACTGATGAAGAGGGGTAGCAGAGGAATCCTAAGTAGCAGTGTAAATACACGGGTTGATGGGGAAGGTTCTGAATGTGAGGGTAGCACATAAATTAGAAAAGAAAGATGAGAGTTAGAGTATTTAGTAAATCTGAAGAACTAACTTGCATTTATTTCAGTGCAAGTGACCTTACAGGTAAGGCTGATGAACATAGAACATATGTAGAACATAGAACATTACAGTGTAGAACAGTCCCTTCGGCCGTCGATGTTGCGCCGACCTGTGAACTAATCTAAACCCATCCCTCTACACTATCCCATCATCATCATCATCCATATGCACATCTAAGAACTCGGGTCATGTTTAAGCACATGGGATTGGGAAGTCATTGCTATTAGAAAAATTTGGCTGAGACTGGCAGCTCAATATTCCAGGTTTTAGATGCTATAGAGGCAAGAAAGGAGGTGGGGTGTGGGTGGTGGTGTTTTGATTAAGGAATACATTAGTGCTGTAACTAAGGAAGATATTTCTGAAAAATTGTCCAGTGAAAATGAGTAGAAACTACAAATAAGGAAGGAAGATCACTTTAATAGGATTGTACTGTAGGCTCCCCCAATAGTAAGAGGGAAATTGAGAAACAAATACATAGGGAGATTACAAATATATGTGGGCACAAGAAGATTGTAATAATAGGGGATTTTAATTTTCCAAGCATAGACTGGGACTACAATAGTGTTAAGATTTGGATTGTGAAGAATTTGTCAAAAGTGTTCAAGAAAATCAGTATGTGGATGCTCCTACTAGAGAAGGAGCAAAACTATACCATTTCGGCAATAAGATAGAACATAGAACATAGAATAATACAGCGCAGAACAGGCCCTTTGGCTGTCGATGTTGCACCGACCTGTGAACTAATCTAAGCCCCTCCCCCTACACTATCCTATCATTAGGAAAACATCCACAGGCCTCCTCTGGATAACTGATTTATGTTCAGATTTGGATAATGTGGGTAAATGTGTGACAGTAAAAAGGATGCTTCCTGATTTGTATTGATTCATCTTAGTTAAGCTTCAGTGGAATGTTCAGTGGATATTATCAAGCTGGAGAGGGTTCAGAAAAGATTTACCAGGATGTTGGGTATGGAAGGTCTTGAGTTAGAAAGAAAGGCTGGATAGGCTAGGGTATTTTTCACTGGAGTGTAGGAGGTTCAGAGGTGACCCGATAGAAGATTATAAAATAATGAGAGGTTCGGATACAGTTAATGGTAGTTATCCTTTCTGTAGTATGGGGATTTCAAGACAAGAGGCACAGTTTCAAGGTAAGAGGAGAGAGATTATAAAAAAGACGAGATGCAAATTTTTTATATGTAGTGGGGTTCACATGTAGCATGAACCTCCCTGAGGAAGTGGTGGATATGGTTAGAATCACAATGTATAAAAGACATTTGGATAGATACATGAATAGGAATGGTTTGGAGCGACATGGGCCAGGAGTATGCAGGTGGGACTAGTTTAGTTTGGGATTATGTTCAGCATGGACTGGTTGGATCGAAGGGTCTGTATCACTCCATGACTCTATAAAAAGAGCCTGAGTTTAGAAATGATATAAACACACTTATTTCAGATTTAAATAAATTTTAAAATAAATTAATAAACCTGAAAGAACAAAAAGAAATTGAATATTTTTAATGATTTGTTTTGAAAATGATAGTGTTGCCATACATCATTGTGATCAATATTTGCTGAATACTGCTAACATAGCAACCAATTATCTGCCATTGATTCTGTAGATATTGGTGCTCAGAGTATTCGGCAGCTTTTGTTTTAAGGATGACTATGAAATTGGTTAACTTTGAAATTCTTTTTCAAACCACAGCTCCAAGGTTTAAACAGAGACCTTGAAGGTGAAAATGGAAATATGATAAAGACGTACAGGCTAGAAATAGCTGCCAGAATAATTGAACACTCCACTACAAAAGTGACTGAATAAAGATGAAAAGTTGCTGTACACCACAGTATTTCCTCTTGTTGTACAATAGTACAATCTAAAGTTGTTTGTCAGCTTTGACCAGTTCTGGAATTCAGTCTATTTTTGTCGAAAATACAGTATTTTCCCTTTTGTTATGGTGTTCAGATCAGGAGTGGCATGGTTTAAATAAATTGATGACCACTGTTCTTCATAATTCCTGCCACTCATAGAACTATGGCCAAGAGGAAATTAATCAGATATACAGACCTTAAGATTCATAACTTTGGAACCTCCAAATTTTTCTAAACTAAAAGTATTCAACCTGAAAGCAGTGATAATTCCCTCTGGATTTTTGTTTATTTCTGAATCATGTTAAGTTTTGAATATTCAGCTTTGAGCTGAAGGATGGAAAACTGATTTATGTTCAGATTTGGATAATGTGGGTAAATATGTGACAATAAAAAGGATGCTTCCTGATTTGTATTATTCATCTTAGCTGAGCTTCAGTGGAATGTTCAGCATCAAATTTGCTGCATGGTTTTACATTTGACTGGAAGGAGTGACATGTTTGATCCGTTTTAGTGCTGTTTTAATGAACGTGAAAGTAAATATGAAGATGTGATTGAGCAATATTTGGATGTTGGTTTTTGGGCTGAAAGTTACAATTTGTTACATTCCTGATGAAATCTCCCAAGCGTTCGGTACCTTTGCTTTAAAGAGTTGACAGATTTTGAGATTCCAGGTACTTGAAGAATACAGGCACTTTATTCCATGGTTTTGAACAAGCAAGTAAACTTTACTATGCCAAGCTGAAATGGTAAAATGGAACACACAGTGTACTAAATTATACTGTAACTTAGAGTGAGCCTGAGTTAATTATGGGTAAAAGGCAAGCTTTAGTTGAACATCTCACCAAAGCACATGAAATATTGAGTGCGTTCTAGACAGATTCCAGAATTTGAGCCATTCCTCTTTCACTTGACATGGTTGGTTGTGCGCACACGCTAGTGACACTAGCCATTAAAACTTTGCCTCCTTTATAAGGGAATCCAGTTTTTCATTCTCTGAAGACCTGGCTGTGAAAGTTTCACAGAAGATGCTCAAGCCATGGACACCCCCTTCAACTCTCCTGCTGTTGCAATCTTCTTTTCTCGTGCTTCACTCCCCTGGATTCGTGAGGCTATACAGTTGCATCCCATTTGCAGGCAGTAGTGTCACTACGCTCACAATACCCTTTCATTTCTTTTAAGCTTCTATAGTTCTCAGCCACACCAGGCAAATACTGCTTGATAGTTTCCTTCAGCACACACTGAAATATCAATGGCTCCATGCTTCTTTCCAGCCCTAAACCCTCTGGGTATCTTCTTGGGCTTTTCTAAATTGTAAACCCAACTCTTGGCTCCATGCATTGGTTCCTAGGATTGTTCTTGTTGATAAAACAACTCCATTTGATTATTGAGCCTCCTCTCCTCCTAACTGACCGACAGCCTGAATGCAGCAGCTGCAAGAACTTCCAACCAACTTTTTAAAAGCTGTTAAATAACCCTTGAGCTGTTTTGACTCACGTATCGAAAACTTTGCAATAAACTCTTCCATGTTCCTAAGAAGAACCAAATGTAGCTTATCCAGAACAATCTGCTTTGGCTACATTTTTGATGGCTGATAGTTGACAGACCCAAAATGAATGCAAAAATAAATGGATTGCATTGGAGTTGTTGTGGTGAGCACCAAAGCACATTTCCATGTTTTACATCTAGTGTTGGCAAGAGTGATAGTCAAGATCATAACTAAACATTGCATGAGCAGTGCTGCGAATTGCTTATCCAGTTCAACCAGTGCAAAATACCGCTTGAAGTTTGTATAAAAAGATTGCATTCCACATTTTTATCATTTGTACAGGGTTATGACAAAAGATAAGACAATTGCCTATTCAGACCTGTTATATACTCGCAGTGTTATTTTTCAGTTGCAGTAATTTGAATGTGTTAAAATATTTCAGATTTCAGTGAAGCTTCAAGTAGTATTAAGCTAGAAGAGAACCACTCCGTGTTCCTTTCCCCACCAGGGCAACACAAAATTCTCTTTGAGGCCTAAGACTTCACAGGCTGGTGTGATTTCTTTATTTCCTCAAGAAAGTGGTTTTGTGCCTCTTTTATTGACTGTGTGCCCAGTTGGAACTCTGTAAAGAAATGACTCTGTTCTGTTAGGTCAATGCATCATCCTTTTGTGAATTCAAATAATGATGTTACTTGCTGCTGAACATTAATGGCTTGGGTCCATTGGATTCTAATGCAGCTACAAATATTTCTTAGTGTCCTTGCCCGAAAGCTCTTCATAATAAAAAATTGCTTGCAAATAGTGGAGAACTCAGGCAGCCTGCCTTCTCTGTCGTGTCTTGTGCCTTCAGGGTTTTTCATAGTTGGATTGAAAACAGTTTTTATCTTGACCTACATTTTCGCAGTGCCTGACTTGTGTCTATTCTACAGTGTACTAATGACTTGTCCCCTTCTCCAGTTTTACTGAATGCACTCTTCTATTCAGTTTAATTGAATCCATTCTTTATTAATAGAGTATAAACTTGGTACTGTCCAAATTCAGTACATTCATTTAAGAAACTCACAAATTAAAGTCACTGAAAGCGATAGTACATTAGTTTGCATCAGCCTCTAATAAGAAATTTCTAGGTATAGGGACTTAAAGATCAACTCTTTTGTATAATTTTAGTTCCCCTTTTCGATTCTACCCAACTTAGAATCTATAACATTATGGATTCTATCTTACTTGTCATTGAACCAAATAGTTTAAAATACAAAATGTAGCTCAGAGACTATTTTTACATTGATCAATGTAAAGTACTTAGCTCCAATTTTTGATTTCCAAAGACATTGGTAAATCATTTAACAGTAGATCTTTAAATTGAGTTAACATGCTTTCTGTTTCCGATCTGTTAAAATGTAATCCTGGCATTGTGGGTTACTTCATTTAAATGATAGTTTCATTTTCTGACCTGCCGTTTAGAGTTGCATTGGAATTGTAGTCAAATCAAATAGCCATCCTTCAAATCTAACCATGCCCTTTTTAATGTATGGGTACATTGGTTAATATGGCATTCCAGTGAGTTTCAGCAATTTTCAAACGTATACCAATTTCTGTTACCTTAGAGCTTGCTGGCTTGTATTGGCATTTAGTGCTGCAGTGCCTTGTTTTACAATTCTCTTTCATGTTTTCAATCTCCTATGTTACCTAGCTGCTCTCAATTTCCACAATCCCTTCACCTTGCTTCCTAGCATCCTTCTGGTAGTTGGGCATTCACTTATGAAAGATATGAATTCCAGCATTCCCTCCATAAACTGCTTTTCCTCTGCAGGCTTTTATGATGCTCTTAAAACCTACCTTTTTTGACAAGTAATTGTCATGTTCCATAACGTCACTGTACATGGCTTGATGATTGATTTAGCTTCATGATGCATCTGTGAGGCACTGCAGGATGTTTTAATATATTAAAGGTGCTTTATAAGTGCAAATTGTTATTTGCGTTAGTTGTTTAAATTGGGTTTGGCCAGGATTGCTGTGCTCCAGATTGTGTTACATTCACGGTCTAAACATTATCATTTCACTCCTGAAATTCATGTGAATGCCCTTGACAGCTAGACAGAATTTCACTGTGCCACCATGGAGCCTCAGAAGATCGAAAGTCTAATCTAATGGGGATTGAGAGCTGGTGGAGGCGAAGGATAATTTCCAGAATGGAAACTAAATGAATCTGAGGCCAATCGTTTTAACTCCAGGATTTCCTTGTAGTGAGGTGATGTGTTTGAGACTTCTTTTTGCATTATGCTGGGTGAACATCCTGAAGTGCACTATCTAACAACTATAACATACTTGGTCTGTGTTGCCGAACAATATTAGAGTGTGCTGAGGTAGGAAAACTGTTAAATTTTATTTAAGAAAAATATTTGTTGTGCATTCATTTTGACACAATGCTGCAAGAGAATGCAAGACCGTGTAACGCTGTATCACAGGAAGTGATGCTAATACCACAGCCAGATTGACCTATAAAACCACAGCAGCAATGAAAATGTAATCTTCAGGTCAATTTGAATGGAATGGCTACCATTAAAGCCTGTGCTCCAGAAACAAATGAAGTAAATCTTTGTACTCCTACTCCATAATTTTCCTTTTCTTCCATTCTTTGCATTCAAAACTGGATTTTGTTTAGGACAATCAAAATAACTAAAAGATGATCAATAATTTAAGATTGTACTTGTGATTGAATTCCCACCTAATTTATCTCTGTATCCTGCTAGAATTTTTGGATCATTGATTTTTAAATATACAATTTGTAACATTATGTTGGAGCTTCACTTCAATTAGAACGAGTGAGCGCCTTGTCCTGTCTTTGGAAGTAGGCTGTGTCTTCCATTCAAAGTGCCCTGAAAAACAGTTCTCACAAGCATTATAATTTTACACCCTCTCCCCTTGCCTATCAAAGCTTTTGTTTGAGGCCAGAAGTTTTCAATCTATAATGAAGCAGAATGCCAATTTTATGACTTGCTAATGTTGTGTCTTATGACTGTCTGACGTGTCAGCACATGCCTCTGTATCATTTCTTCCTCTGAATCACTCAAAAGACGTTATGGGATAAGAAAGTGTTTTATTTTCCACGGCTGAATTTCTAATGTTCAAAATAAAGGTTTAAACTGTCAAAAACAGAACCATACTTCACCGCTGCATGTCTTGACTAGCCATTGAACTGCCTCTTTCTTGTGTCTTTTAAAGTCTCAGCCTCTCCCAAGAACCTGAGTTTGGATTTGATATTTCTGCCCTGAGCTTTGAGTTTTAGCTGAATATAGAATATGCAGTATGTGATGCAATAGAAGCATATAATCAGCTGAGTTACTGGAACATTTTACCTTAATATGTAGCAGCTTTTCAAAAGTATTTGAAGAGAACCTTGAGGACAAATTTCACAAAGGTTTATTCAGGTAAACATTTATATCATTTTTAAAACTGCAGCCATTTGAGCACAAAGCATGACAAAGTTCTACTGCTACAAAATGGGTGGATTGGCCATACTAAATTGCCTGTAGTGTTCAGGGTTGTGTGGGTTATAGGGGGATGGATCTGGGTGGGATGCTTCAAGGGGCGGTGTGGACTTTTTGGGCCGAAGGGCCTGTTTCCACACTGTAGGGAATCTAATCTAAAAATGCTGCCATTTTTGTTTGATGTCCTCTAAACTACAGAAAGCCACCCCCAGTGGGATTTATGCAACCTGCACAACCAGATGCTCTGTTCCCTGCAAATCCTCCCCTCACATTGCTCCCGAAAGGAAAAAAGATAAAAGCAGAAGACTGTGAAAGCATATAAAAGTGTGATAGAGCAAAAGGTGCGAGGCAGAGAAATAGCAATAAGCTGATGTGGATGTTAGACGGAGCAGATTTTCTGAAATACCTGTTATGATACCAGAAAGATCATTAGGTTATTACATTAAGAATCTTGAAATTCAGTTAGTTTCCTGCTCATGACTGGCTTTCACCATCCTTAAATATGAGCACATGGAAAACTGTGCTGCCAGATGTATCTTGCTCCATTCAGCCATGATGCCTACACACACTGACCTATATTGCTCCCAGTCTGACAACTCGGCTTTAAAATTCTAAAATCCTTCAATGATCTTGGCCCTTGCTATTTTTCTAACCTGCTCCAGCTCTACAACATGCTGAGCTACCTGCACTCTTTCAATTCTGAGATCTCGCTCACCTCAATTCTCATTACTCAGTAGTGATCATGGCTTCGGTTGTCTCAATCTTATTTTCCTGGAATTCACTCGCAAAATCATTTTGCTCCCCTCCCTTATGACTTTTAAGCACTCCTTAAATTTAATTTTTTAAGCAATATTTTTGGTCACCCGTCTTTGCATCTCAATGTGTGATTTAGTATTAAATTTCAGTGTACTTCAGGGAGGCCTTCATGTTTTTCTGTTGTAAATGCGCAATGCAAATTTAAGTTCTTCCATGCGTTGCCTGTTTACACATCCAGGTCTATGCATTTTTGTCACATATTTTAAGTACACTTTTCCCATTTTATATTCCTTTTTAAGTATTATGCGTGTAATTTTCCTTTGTCATCTGTCACTGTTGTAGTTTGTTGAACTAATATCATAAATGAAACAAAATCAAAAATTGTAAGTGAAACCCAGCAGGTCTGGTAGCGTTTGTAGATGAAAGCAGATAACATTTTGAGTCTGGTGACTTCTCATCAGAATTAATAGCAGTGAGGAAAAGTGGTTCCCTGAGGGAACAGTCCCTGTAGAGGGGGCAAAGGAGGGGAGGGAAATATGTAGCATCCTGCTAGAGGTGGTGGAAATGATAACTGCTCATTATCCTTTGGATCCATAGGCTGATAGGGTGGCTAATGAGGATCAAGGGGCTTTGTTGTTGTTGTGAGAGTAGAATTGAGAGATGGGTTGGACATGGCCCAGGGTCCTCTCAGTCATTCTGCAAGGAACATTCCCTCTGGAGCACTCCTCCTCCTTCCCTCATTCCTAACATTCGACACCCCCCCCCCCCCCCCCCCCCCCCATGGCAATCCCAGAAGATGTAACACCTACCCGTTTACTTCCTCCCTCTTCACCCTCCAAGGCCCCAGACATACCTGCTAGGTGAAGCAGTGATTTAGAATCATAGGCCCATTGAGTCTGTACCAACCCACCAATGAACATAGAACATAGAACACTACAGCGCAGTACAGGCTCTTCAGCCCTTGCTGGTTTCACAGGTCAGCGCGACAATCTGAAGCTCATCTAATCAAGCTCAATAACTTTAAAGCCTGATTCTGTCCTTCCATTTTTATTTTACCCCCCCCACATCCTGGTCCTGACATGACATGGGTTGCTGTCAGCGCAGCCTGCCCATTCACTCTTACTCTTGGCTCTCATAATCGCTTATTCAGCTTCACTTCTGTATTGGCTTACTATCAATAACAGCCGTGTTTGCCTACTTCCCTCTCTGTCTGTCTCCCCCAACCCCCACCTATCTCCCTCTCACGCTCACTCGCTTGCCACCACCCCCCCCAAAAAAAACCCTCACCTACAGAATTTATAAATAGGATCACTCCCATGTATGTCCAAGGTGCAGATTTATCTATAGGTCCACGGGGTATAATTTGAACAGTCATTCATCAACAAATCTGCTGGTCTTCCCTCAATTCTTTGAGGTATGTGGACACTGAGACTTGACTGTTTTTCAGCAGTTAGATTAAACAATTATTTTAACTGAACGCTGCCATCAAAAAAGATGGTTGATTTTCATTTAGTTGCTTAGTTTAACTGCTTAATTGTGATTGCAGATATGATAAATATATCATTTTATACATTGACCTCTGCCTGCTGTTATCACTACCAGTGCTGCACGAATGAACTCTACCAACAACTGTTTTGTGAATCACTAATTCATGAAAATACAAACCTTTTGAACAATGCAGCATGAGTATAAAAGAAGAGGAAAGAGCTTGCATTTACAATCTTAAGGTATCCCAAAGTTTTACAATGACTCCAGTTAGCACTGCAGCTTGTTAGTGCCTGGGACTTGAGTTCGATTCCACCTTGGGTGACTGTGTGGAGCTTGTGCATTGTCTCCATGTCTGCATGGGATTCCTCCGGGTGCACTGGGTTCTTTCCACAGTCCAAAGATGTGCCTTAGGTGGATTGGCCAGGCTAAATTGCCTGTAGTATCCAGGGCATGTAGTTGGTGGATTAGCCCTGGGAACTGTAGGCTTACAGGGGTAGAGTAGGGAGTTGGGTCAGCTTGGGATATTCTCCATTGAGTCTGTGTGGACTCAATGGGCCACGTGGGCTGCTTCCACACTGTCGAGACTCTATGATTAAAATTATCTTTTGGAGGGTACACAGTGTTTGCCATGTAAAGGCAGCATGGCACAGAATTTGTGCATGATCAGCCAGGTCATTCATTTTAACGTTGATTGAAGGAGAAATATTGAATCTCTGCACATTCCACTGTCTCGTTCCTGGTGTAGTCGTCTATCATGGCAAACCCACTATTTGTGTTGAATACCATGGTACAAATTTCTCATTTTAGTAGGTGTGAATTGTTACTATGCTGGCTACTATACAGTTTTTGCTTGTTAAATCATCAAATGTTTGGCTTTCTCAGTGTGTGATTTAAAGATTTTTTTTCATTAAGGAGATCAAAATTTTAATGAGACAGAACATATTTTCTATCTTGTCTTCCTAATTGAAAAATAATATTGACTGAGCTAAATTTTATAACAACACTTTCTTTTTTTTCCTATTCATTTTGAGGAATGTGGGCATTGCTGGCTGCCCAGCATTTATTGCCCGTCCCTAGTTGCCCTTGAGAAGGTGATGGTGAGCTCCCTTCTTGAACCACTGCAGTCCACCTACTGTAGGTTAACTGTAAATTGGGAGCGGGGGATGTGCAGTGGGATCTGGATGTTCTTGTGCACCAATCGCTGAAGGTAAGCATGCAGGTGCAGCAGCCGTTAAATAAAGCAAATGGTATTGTTGGCTTTTGTTGCGAGAGGTTTCGGATAAAGGAGCAGGGATGTGTTGCAGTTCTCTGGGGCCTTGGGTGAGATCACACCTGGAATATTGTGTGCAGTTTTGGCCTCCTTTTCTGAGGAAGGATGCTCTTCCTCTCAAGCATGCAACAAAGGTTTACCAGGCTAATTCTGGGGATGGCAGGTCTGACCTGTGAAGAGACATTGACTGACTAGGTTAGCATTGTTTTTGTTGGACTTCAGACAAATGAGGGAGATCTCACAGAGACTTTTAAAATCCTAACAGGACTGGACCAGGTAGATGCAGGGAGAATGTTCCTGATTGGGTGTGTCTAAAACTGTGGGTCACAATCTGAGCATTCCAAATAGACCATTTAGGATGGAGATGAGGAGACATTTCTTGACCCAAAGACTGAGCCTGTGGAATTCATTACCAGAGGCAGTAGTTAATGTCAAAACATCGAATGTATTCAAGAAGTGGCTTGATATAGCATTTGGGGTGAATGTGGTCAAAGGCTATGGGGCAAAAGCTAGATGAGGCTATTGAATTGGATGATCAGCCAAGATCATGAAGAATAGTGGAGCAGGCTCAAAGGGCCGAATGGCCGCCTCCTGTTCCTATCTTCAATGCTTCTATGACTCTCAATTTCATGAGGTGGGGGGTAGTTCCAGGATTTTGATCCAATAACAGTGAAGGAACATTGAGGCACTTCCAAGTCAGGATAGTGGGTGGCTTGGCGGGGAATTGGAAGGTCGTGATGTTCCCCTCTATCTATTGCCCTTGTCCTTCTACATGGCAGTGGTCGTGTGTTTGGAAAGTGCTGTCTGAGGATCTTTGGTGAATTTCTGCAGAGCATCTTGTAGACAGTACACACTGCTGCTACTGAGCATTGGTGGTGGAGGGAGTTGATGCTTGTGGATGTAGTAACAATCAAGTAGGCTATTTGTCGTGGATGGTGCCAAACTTCTTGAGTGTGGTTGGGGCTGCATTTGTCCAGGCAAGTGGGAGTATTTCATCACGCTCCTGACTTGTGCCTTGTAGATGGTGGACAGAGATAATGGGAACTGCAGATGCTGGAGAATTCCAAGATAATAAAATGTGAGGCTGGATGAACACAGCAGGCCAAGCAGCATCTCAGGAGCACAAAAGCTGACGTTTCAGGCCTAGACCCTTCATCAGAGAGGGGGATGGGGAGAGGGAACTGGAATAAATAGGGAGAGAAGGGGAGGCGGACCGAAGATGGAGAGTAAAGAAGATAGGTGGAGAGAGTATAGGTGGGGAGGTAGGGAGGGGACAGGTCAAGGAGGTGGGATGAGGTTAGTAGGTAGATGGGGGTGCGGCTTGGGGGTGGGAGGAAGGGATGGGTGAGAGGAAGAACCGGCTGGGGAGGCAGAGACAGGTTGGACTGGTTTTAGGATGCAGTGAGTGGCGGCGGGGGGGGGGAAGAGCTGTGCTGGTTGTGTGGTGCAGTGGGGGGAGGGGACGAACTGGGCTGGTTTAGGGATGCAGTTGTGGAAGGGGAGATTTTTAATCTGGTGAAGTCCACATTGATACCATATGGCTGCAGGGTTCCTAGGCGGAATATGAGTTGCTGTTCCCGCAACCTTCGGGTGGCATCATTGTGGCACTGCAGGAGGCCCATGATGGACATGTCATCTAAAGAATGGGAGTGGGATTGGAAATGGTTTGCGACTGGGAGGTGCAGTTGTTTGTTGCGAACTGAGTGGAGGTGTTCTGCAAAGCGGTCCCCAAGCCTCCGCTTGGTTTCCCCAATGTAGAGGTGTGGCTTCCTCTACTGTTGAATGCCAAGGTGTGGTTGTAGATTGTCTCATATTGGTAATGGTCAATACCTGGTATTTGTGTGGCATGAATGTTACTTGCCACTTGTCAGCTTAAGTCTGGATATTGTCCACATCTTGTTGCATTTGGAATGGATTGCTTCAGTATCTGAGGAGTCGTGAATGGTGCTTAATATTGTCCAATCATCGGCAAACATCCCCACTTCTGACCTTATGATGGAGGGAAGGTCATGGTGAATCAGATGAAGATGGTTGGATCGAGGACACCGCCCTGAGGAAATCCTGCAGAGGTGCCCTGGAGGTAAGATAATCGACTTCCAACAACCGATGTGTCAAGTATGAGTCCAACCACTGGAGAGTTTGTCCCCGTTACCCTTTTGATTCCAGTTTTGCTGGGAATCCTTGATGCCACAGTTGCTCGAATAAAGTCTTGATGTCAAGAGCTGTCACTCTGGAGTTCAGCTGTTTTGTCCAAGTTTGAATGGAGGCCTCCAATGAGGGCAAGAGCTGAGTGGCCTTAGCAGAGCCAAGACTGGGTGTCACTGAGCAGATAGCTGCTTGATAGCACTCTTGTTGACACCTTGCATCACTTTACTGATGATTGAGAATAGACTTGGGTGGTTATTCGCTGGGTTGGATTTGTCCTACTTTTTGTGTACAGGACAAATTTGGGCAATTTTTTACATTGTTGGGTTGATACCAGTGTTGTAACTATACTGGAACCTTCACAAGGAAAAGATTTAAGTGCCACAAGTATTAGTGTGATGAAGTTTAAAATGGACAAATAATTTGAATAAAATTGAAGGTACAGTTTTTTTATAATGTATTCATCAGGATTGAAATGCAAGAAAATGCAGAAATAGAATAATAATTTGTATAACAAGGGAAATGGTTGCTGAGAGGTTGGCATTGAAGTACAGCGGGAACTGTAAACTGTCAATCATAGTTAATAGATTAAATTCAAACTGGGCAAGTTTTCTCTGGTTCTGGTCAGGCCAGGTCATTGCAATGCTGCAGGAAGTGTTTGCTGTCTTCATAAACGCTTCCTTCTCCAAGGTACAATGTGTGGGCACATACCTTGTGCCTCCAAAGGGCAAAGCTCCTTATCTGAATAAATGGAGTCAAAAATGAGTTCTGAATTACCCAGCGTACCTTAGACAGAAGGCTTCACAAAAATTTGATCACCATGTAATGCAAATAACCTGTCTCTAGCAGGATGCTGCTGCTAAGCCAAAGACACGTGTTGCTGTCTCTCAAATTATGATGTAATGAGTTTGTGTTAGTGATGACTGGTTCAGAGGCCATAAGTCCCAATGACAGGAGTCATAGAGTTGTTCAGTACAGAAACAGCCCCTTCAGTCCAATTCGTCTGTTCTGACTAGATATCCTACATTAGTCTCGTCCCATTTGCCCGCATTTGGCCCATATCCCTCTAACCCTTTACTATTGATCATCTGGATGCCTTTTCAATGTTGTTGTAATTGTACCAGCCTCCACTACTTCCCTTAGCAGCTCGTTCCATTCACCAGTACAAGAACATATTCCTTTGCCCGCTTGACTTTCTGCAGTGGGCAGAGATATTATGAGGAGGTTTTGTTCTTAAAAGCATGTATGGGCTATAGCTTGATGGCTGCAGGACCCCGGCCTCAAGGTTGACTCATTTAGGCCATGTGCACAGTTTGAAAATGATGCAAGGATTTAAAGCTGTGTTGCAGCTTCATTGGTAGGCACTGTTGCTTTGAAGCTTATGACCACAAGATTTCCACTTGGGATTGTTGCCCCCGCTTTGGGAAGCCTGGACTTGAAGGCAGGAGGGATGGAAACTGTCTTGGTACAAGTCATTGCACAATCTAAAGATAGACAATGCATAAAATGGACAATGGATAAAAGAGTAAACGAAGAAGCAATCTGGGACCACCCTTCTCACTATAAAAGTGAAATCCTTCTCAATTTATGAAGGTCGAACAAAACAAGCTGAAAATCCTGCCAGTGTGCCTGCCTTTGCTGCTAGCAGTGGCTCTTAAAACCAGAGCTACTATGTTTTTCCTAATGTAATGTGGCAAAGCTGCCAGTGCAGACGAGGAGCATGCGATGGCATTTCCTCCCACGGGCAATACAAATTAATTGACAAAGAAAGCTACAACTTAAATCACATTTTCAATTTGGATGAGACAGGTTTGTACTGGAAGTGAATGCCATCAAGAACCTACATTTCTATGAATGAAGCACGCGCTTCAGGCTTTAAGGTGGCAAAGGATGGTATGACTGTGCTGCTGGTTGCTAATGCCAGTGGAGACATAGACTTTAAGCCTGTGGTGGTGTAACACTCTGTCAACCCACAAGCCTTGAAAGGTTACCTTAAGTCTGCTCTAAGCACCTGCTTTAGGTCTTTAGGTCAAGCAAAAGAGGTTGCATGTCAGGGCAGTTTTTTCCTGACCTTTATTGTCGACGTTTTCAAAGATATTTTTAGAAAGTATTGCAGGGGGAAAAAAAATTGTGGATTTCAAGATTCTCGTCATTCTGGATAATGTGCCAAGCTGTCTTCAAGCCTTGAGTGAGCTTTCTGAAAACATCAAAGTGCCAATTCTACCCCCAAAACACAACCTCTTTCCGTCAACCCATGGACCAGGGTGCAATAGCAGCTTTTAAAGCTTGTTATTTAAGGTGCACATTTAAGAGGCTGTTTGTGGCCACTGCGGAGGATGAAGTCAGTGTTCTTCAATTTTGGAAGAGCTTTAACATCGAGAATGTAATTGATGTTATCATGGAAGCTGTGGTGATGTCAGTAAGGACTGCTTGCATGCAGTTTGGCAAAAAAATTCTCCCTTGATTTTTGTTTTTTTTCAAGATTTAAAAAGTTTAGATGTTAGAAGGGCTCCCAAGAATCAAAGAACATTGTGTTGACCTTGCACAGCAAGTTGGATTAGAAGTGAAGAGTGAGGATGTTGAAGAGCTGCTTGAGGCCCACTGTGAAGACCTCTTTCCACAGCTGGTCTACAACAGTTTGTCACTGAGGGCGATGTGGAAGCTGGAGATGAAGTAGTAATCCAGGATGCAACACCATGAGAGCTTTCCACATCCGTTTTTTACTTCTATCCTGAGGGAAATTGAGAAGCAGTTGCAACAATTGGAAGACAATGATTACAATACAGAACGCAGCCAGACTGCAGTTCATGGAATAAGATTGTCTTTGGCACCCTATGACCAGCTTCATCATGAAAGAAGAAAAAGGGCAAAGCAGCAAAATCGGGATGTGTTTTTTTTAAGCCAACCCCAGAAATAGTCAGAAGACAATGAATCAGAGCCATCCATTTCTGGATTAACTATTTTTCACCTCAACCAGGCAACGATAACTGCACCTGAAGGTGGATGAGAATGACCCTCAGCCCCTGCCTTAATAACAGAGCAATCTCAGTATCTCCTACCCCATCAAGTCATCTTGACATTGTGTCAAGCTGAGGTGATGAATTTACTGTTATTCCATTATTACTCGTGAATTAAAACATTTGTTCAAACTGTGCTATCCTTTGTGTTATGCTTTTGAGTGATTGTTCAGTCATTTTGAGTGATTTATTTTTGTGGATCTGTCCCTAACCCCCCTTTTCCCAGCACAATTTTCTATAATGAGTTTTTTCACAGGAACACAGCTATCACGTAACAGCAGAACCCCCTGTATTAAATTTGAAGTTGTTGTTTTAAATTTGCTTGAGGGATCTTGGTGCCCATGTACATAGATCCCTGAAAGTTGCCAACCAGGTTGATAGTGCTGTTAAGAAGGCATACGGTGTGTTAGATTTTATTGGTAGAGGAATTGAGTTCGGGAGCCATGATGTAATGCAGCACCTGTACAAAACGCTAGTGCGGCCTCAGTTGGAATATTGCGTACAGTTCTGGTCGCTCCATTATAGGAAGGATGTGGAAGCATTGGAAAAGGTGCAGAGGAGATTTACCAGGATGTTGCCTGGTCTGGAGCGAAGGTCTTATGAAGAAAGGCTGAGGGACTTGTGTTTGTTCTCATTGGAGAGAAGAAGGCTAAGAGGGGATTTAATAGAGACATACAAGATGATCAGAGGATTACATAGGGTGGACAGTGAGAGTCTTTTTCTGAGGATGATGACATCAGCTTGTACGGGGGGCATAGCTACAAATTGAGGGGTGATAGATCTAAGACAGATGTCAGAGGCAGGTTCTTTACTCGGAGTGGTAAGGGCGTGGAATGCTCTGCCTGCCAATGTAGTTAACTCAACCACATTAGGGGCATTTCAACAGTCCTTGGATAAGCATATGGATGATGATGGGATAGTGTGGGGGGATGGGCTTAGATTAGTTCACAGGTTGGTGCAACATCGAAGGCCAGAGGCCTGTCCTGCACTGTATTGCTCTATGTTCTATGTTTGTAGTATTTTGTCCACTTTGCTCAGCTTTTTGCCTTTTCTCACATGTTCTACTTCTCTAATTCTGGTCTTCAGCCTCTGCACTGCTCTCTGAAACTTCCTTCCTTGTCTTTGATGTCTTTTTTAAAACTCGTTCAAAACCCTGCTCAAGCTTCAACAATATGTTAGCTTGTTAAAGTCCAGTTGTGCAAGACCAGATGAGTATGAACTTTAGCCTCTGGGATGATTGGAATATAAATACAGATGTTTTTCTTCAATTTAAGATTAGTTTGCTTCCTTTTAGTTGCTCATTGTTGGTAACTGGTGACACCTATGTGGAAACTTAGCTGAATAGAAGCCATAATATTTAACTCATCAAGCCATCAGCATGATTAGTCTGCCAGCTTTTTTTGCCACTGGTATTTGTCTGTTGACAATTTGAAATTCATGTCCCTAATGAGAAATGAGAGCTAGGTGACACCATATTCTTGGAAAAGTCCAAAGCATTGTGGATGTTAGTTTTAGCAGGAATTCAGCATGACAGGGGATTTGCGCACTAATCTTTATATTATTTCTGTGAAGACAGTGCAATTTATTCTCTTAGTTCAGATTAATAATAAGAATTAAGATCCGAAATGGACCATTTAGCTATTACTGTCAATAAGATCGTGTTTATTCTAATGTGGCCTTAACTCCACTTCCCTGCCTGTCCTTTCTAATCCACGATTCCATTGGCAATCAAAATATCTATTGAACACAGCTATTGAATATATCAATGACCCAACCTATGCTCCTTTCTAGGGACTATTTCCTCAGGGTATCAACCCTCAGAGAAGAAATGTTCCTACATCTTTTTATCGACAAGGCAAATTAGGTATAAAGTTAAATGAAGTAAGTGGAGGTAGTTTTACTAGCATATCTGAATGTACAAAGCATTGAAAATAACATTGAAAAGTTAGAAATTTTACTAAGTATAGAGGAGTATAATTTTGGGTTGCCACTTGAATTGCAGAGGGGAGGAGGTTTTAAATAATATTTGGTACCTACATATCTTTGAACTTGGTATGAGTGTATCTTCAGAGTTGGGTTGAGGGGACAGTACATTTATCACCATCTTTTTGTGACTCTAGCAGGAAGCAAAATGGATTTTAAAAAGCTTTGGTAGATATAGACATGGATAACCTGTATCACTATGTATGTAGCAGATGTAAAATGGCATTCACTATTTTGAGGACTCATTTTGCAAGAAGCATAGTCAATAGACTAACAGTGGTGGTGGTATTTTAAAAGTTGTATCACATTTTTAAAATGTCATGGCTTCCCAGGTGAGAATGCATCTGGAGATAATTGCAACATAGCACATAAGAGTACAGTTCTGAATATATACAGGAGATTACCAGATAGTAAATACTGGGAGAGATCTGCAGGCAGTTGAGAGAGAGGTATGCAAAGAAAAACAAAAAATTGAATGTCTTAATTATCCCCAAGATAGTTTGGATGAAAATGATGCAAGTGGCTACAAAGGACAATTGTTTTTGTTTAAACCATGTTTCCTGGATTTGGAAAACAGAACATAGCAGATCGGTTAGAAAAGAAAGAAAATGGACTTTTGTACATATTTAAAAAGGAGGGGAATAATGAAATGGAAGATGGAGACATCCCAGGATGACAGAACAGTTCAAATCCTGAAATGTTCTTTGTGTTTTCAGTTTTGCAAATTGGCTCACATTACACTAATTCCTTGAATAGAAGCCTCACCCAGGGTGTAACAATTCATGAGATCTGGACCAGATGCGTATATTTTGCTTGTGTACCTCTTCAGTCTCTGAAGACAGACTGAATTAATATTAGATCAGGCCAAGTTTGGATCGACGCGCAAGGTGAAATGTGTAGTGAAGGGTTTAATCAGAGTCACTGAATGTGGGTACAACGTGACTTCATGCAATATACAAGGAATAAATTTATGTGACTATTCTGCTTTTGGGTTACCTATACTTCACATAAAAGGGCATGTCAGCATACTGGCCTACAGGCTAGAACAGAACCTTACTTTTCTGCTATTTGCTGGATTTTCAACTTCCTAACACTGTTTGAATGACATTGTGCCATCTGTTATTTAACAGCCAGTCTGCAATTTTCACTTCGTCAGAACTGCTCTTCAGCCTATATTGACAGTGATACTTTGGATCTCAAAAAGACAGGAACTGTTGTAATGTTTTACCTGAGTAGGTAAAAGAAATGTTGTAGAAGTACCTGTTCATGGAATTTCAAAAGACATTTAAGATGTATCGAAAGGCTTGTCAGCAAAATTCAGATGCAAGGTAATGCAACTGCATTGCATGAAAATTATCTGGCAGATAAGAAAAAGCAGTTCAAATAAGTTGTTGCTGCATGACTTGTGGAAGAGCAGGATGTATTCTGCAACAGTCCACCTTTGTACTTGGTGTAAAATAGGTCCTTGAATTTGGAGGGAAGGGATACTGTTCTTCCTGATTCACCTGGCTTTGTGGTACCAGCAAATGACAACATAGATTATAAATGGCTTTTGCAAAATATAAAGGTGGATTAGCAGAATAGGGCAACAATTAGCAGATGTAAGATGGAATAGCGCAAGGTTATACTTCTTAGGAGAAGATGCATTGTCACCGCCACTGAAGCATTTCAACTGCAGAGACCTATATTTCCTGAAGGCCTAAGTGCAAGTAGACAGTACCACGATCAGATTTATTTCAGATAAATCCAGGTTGAGTCAATAATTGTATGAATATATTCAGGATAAGTTTATTATTTACAATAGAATATTTAATAATTAAACAAAAAGTTCTGTACGAAAGAAGGATCATTGGACCTGAAAAGTTGAATCATCTTTCGCATAGATGCTGCCAGGCCTGCTGAGATTTCCAGTCATTTCTGTATTTTATGTAATAATTAATTTTCCTGGATGTTAGGATTCTTCTCAATTTAACTGTTTGAGGGTAAATGATGTGCATAAAAATTATACAAACTTTCACCCAGAGGATGGTTTAAGTTTGGAACTCACTGCCTGTAAAGGTGTTAGGGATGCCTTTGGATGTGAACTTGAGGTGCCAAGGTATGCAAAACTATGGGAAATGGCACAAAAAAGTTAAGTACTTGTTCACAAACTCAAAGGGCTTTATCCTTTGCTGTAGATCTCTATGACTGTATCCCAGAAACTTGCCATTTTTTTCTATTCATCTCACATTTGGTTACCTGTAGCACAAAAGATGTTTTGTGAAGAGTAACATTATATAGCAACAAAGCTATTATGACCTGATCTTTGAGTGCCAGTGCTTTTTCAGAGCTTGCTGTAGAGACCAAAGTAGAAAGTGCCTGTTGCATTGCTGATAAATGCGCTGAGCAATCTTGTAATCAGTAAGCAGTTGTCAGGTAGTTCAGAAAAGCTGCACACAAAATACCTGCTTTCACAAGTTGATCCACATATTTCAATCAAAGTAAAATATTGATAGGAATATGTTTGCAAGGATGTTATAGTTTATCTTCGTATGAATGTGTTTGCTTCTTTGTTGTGCACTGTAGGTTATGTTGTTCTTGTATCATCGCTCAATTGATGAAAAATAACTGACATTACTAATTAGAATATTTTTTGGCAGTGATTCTAGATAGTAGCTGTGTGAGTAAATGATTATGGTGTCCACCCCAGCCAAGTCTGGCATTTTGTTTTTCTGACACTTATGGATAGGGAGTGGCTGATGTGGTTACGAGGTCAAATACTGGCCAATGTTCCAACCTTTCTTCCAATACCGTCTTGCACATGAGCGCACATATGCATGCAATTAAGCATATATTTAAGATTTTATGGTTCTTCTTAATTGCATGAGTTGTGTCAATTAAATTGTGGACTGAGTTTGAGAGAGCCAATCTAAAGTTTACTATTCCAAACTGGTAACAAGACCCATTCTAGATACAAGTTTGCTTTTGCAACATCTGCAGAATTAAAGTTCATTACAAGTACAGAAGAAATTATGAATAACGAGTTTTTTTTAATTTAACCACTCAATGCCATTTCACAATGCTGTGGGTGCAGATCTCTTGTTGTGTTATTTGGTCCTTTTTTCTTATGCACTGAACCACGAAGACAGATCTTACTAACTACAGGCCTTATTAACTATTCCTGGCTGCTACTCGCTCTGCATGAACAGAGGCAGCCTTAACTCTATTTGGGTTATTAGCACACCAACAATCTTGGATTGGTTAGCTACTGTCTGCCAAATTCCTCACTGGTTTCTTTAAAAATAATTTATCTGAATGGCATCACTTCCTGTTATCTGCTGATTAATCCCCTAAGATATCAGAAATTCACGATACCATTCTCGTTTTCATTGCTAGTTATTTTTATGATTGCTCACTGAGATAGTAGAAAATTTTACAGTATCATCTTTAGTTCAGGCTAGAAGATGCATGCTGTTGTGTTCGTCATGATAGATGCTCTCAACTCATGGTCTCGGGTTTACGTTGTTCACTGATCTGCTCATCCTTAACTCAACTTTCCCGCGTTTGCAAGACAACACTTGATACACTTACAGATGGATTCACTACCGTCTGACAGAAGAAATTCCTTCTCATCTCTTTTAAATGTGTGACCCCCCTACTCTGAGATTATGCTATGTGGTCCTAGATTTGTATCTTTCACTAAGGCAAACTCTCATTCTTCTAAATTCCAATGAGCACAGCCCCAAAGTACAAACTGTAGGTATACAATGACAATCAGTATGTAAAAGAAGGTAATGAAGAATGCACATACATTCAGTTACCACAAGTAATAATACAAGTTAAAATGGTCACAAAAGTAATCATGCACCAATATTGCACTTAGCCCACGCAAGTTTAGATTTAGTAAAATGTAGTTGCTTCTCTCTCTAAAACGCAACAAATTGAAACTAGCTTAATGTAGGATACAGGGGTTAATTTCTTCTTTCCCCTCTTCATTACACAAAACCCTTTGTAAAACTTTCACTTATCACAGGCACATAGAAAATAGATACAAAAGCAGGCTATATGGCCCTTTGAGCCTGCACCACCATTCAATATGGTGCAATGTCAGTATCCCGTTCTTGCTTTCTCTCCATTCTCTTTGATTCCTGTAGCTGCAAGGGATACATCTAGCTCCCTCGAATACATCTAACTGGCCCCAACAGCTTCAAATGGGAGAGAATTCCACAGGTTCACAACTCTCCAAGTGAAGAAATTCTTCCTCATTTCAGTCATGAATGGCTTACCCCTTTTTCTTGGACTGGGACCCTTAGCTCTGGACTTCCACAACATTGGGAACATTCTTCCCGCATCAAACCTGTCCAGTCCCATTAACATTTTACATGTTTCTATGAGGTCTGTTCTCATTCTTCTAAATTCTAGAAAGTACAAGCCCGTCAATCCAGTCTTTTTTCCTCCATCAGTCCTGCCATCCTGGAATCAGTCTGATGAACTTTCGTTGTCCTCTCTCAATAGCAAGAATGTCCTTCTCAGGTCAGGAGAGCAGAACTTCACACAGTACTCCAAGGTGTAGTCTCACCAAGGCCCTGTATAACTGCAGCAAGCCGTCCTTACTCCGATACTCAAATCCCTCTACCGTGATGGCCAGCATGCCATTAGCTATCCTCAGTATCTGTTGCACCTACATACCAGCCTTCAGCGACTGTTCCACCATAATACCCAGGTCTTGTTGCACCTCACCTTTTGTAAACTGCCTCTATTCAGATAATAATCTGCCTTCATGCTTTTGTGACCCAGAGGATAACCTCACATTTGTCCAAGTATTTGCCCACTTATCCGTTCTGTCAAATTGCCCCGCAGCCTCTTTGCATCCTCCTCACAGCACATCTGCCACCCAGCTTAGTGTCATCTGCACATTTGGAGATACCGCAATTAGGTTCCTTCATCCAAATCATTAAAGTATATTGTGGACAACTAAGGTCCCAGCAGTGAAGCCTGTGACACACTTCCCATCCATGCCTGCCATCCTGAAAAGGCCCCATTTATTCCAACTCTGCTCCCTGTATGCCAACCACTTCTCTACCCATGCCAGTACATTATCTTGGATACCATGAGCTTTAATTTTCGAAACTAATCTCTTATGTGGAACCATGTCAAAAGCCTTTTGAAAGTCCAAATACAACATCTACTGATTCACCCTTGTCCCCTCTGCTGTCCACATCCTCAAAAAAAATCCCAAAGATTTGTTAAGCATGATTTCCCTGAGTGAATCCACACTAAGACCGATTCGGTCACTGCTTTCCAAACGCACAATTATTACATCCTTAATAATTGACTCCAGTTTCCCACAGCACCTTTTTCAGTTTTCTTCCTTTTGTTTAAAAAGAGTAGAGTTACTTTAGCTACCTTCCAGTCTATTAGAATTCTTCCAGAGTCTACAGAATGGAAAATAATCACCAATGTGTCTGCTATTTCTCGGGCCACTTCCTGCAGCATCAGGTCATGGGAACGTATGGGGTTTAAATCCTGTCAATTTCCCCAGTACCATTTCCTAGCTAGTAATGATTTCCTTCGGTTCGTCCTTCATGTTTGACCCTTTGTCCCCGAGCACTTCTGGAAGGTTATCTGTGTCCTTCTTAGTGATGATAGATCAAAATATTTGTTCAACTGGCCTGCCATCTCTTGTCTTTTATGAATTCACCTGATTCTAACTATAAGGGACTTACATTTGTCTTTACCTGTCTTTTTCCCTTCATATATCAATAGAAGTTTTTGCAGTCAGATTTTGTGTTTTCCACAGGCTTACGTTCACATTTTATTTTTCCCTTCTGTATTAAACCCTTTGTTCTTTGAATTTTAAAGTTCTCCCTGCCCTCGGGTTTGTTGCTTTTTCTGGCCAATTTGTATGACTCCTTTTAACATTACCCTTGATTTCCCTTGTGGTTAATTGTTGACTCACCTTCCCTGTTTTACTCCATACCAGATAAGGATGTACAATTCTTGAAGTTGATTTGTTCTTTAAATGTCTGCCATTGCCTACTCACTGTCAACCGCTTAGGTATTCTTGGCTAGCTTATCCTAGCCAGTGCATACCTCATGCCATCAACATTAGCTTTCTTTAAGTTCAGGGCTCTAGTTTAAGTTTAATTGTGTCACGCTCCATCTTAATGAAGAATTCTACCATATTATGGTCACACTTCTCCAAAGGATCTCGCACCATCATATTGCTAATTAATTCTCCCCTCATTAGCCAGTATCCATCTAGAATGGTTTGTTTTATAATTGGTTTCTAGATATTTTGGTTGAGGAAACGATCCCTCATACATTCCAGGAAATGTTCTTCCATTGCATTGCTGCCAGTTTGGTTAGCCCAATTAATATGTAGATTGAACACACCCATAATAACTGCTGTGCCCTTATTGCATGTATCTCTAATTTCCTGTTTGATACAGTCCCCAAACCCTCAACTACTGTTTGGTGGTCTGTGCACAACTCCCACTAATGTTTTTTTCCCTTTGGTGTTCCACAGCTTCACCCATATGGATTCCATATTATCCAGGCTGATGTTCTCCCTTACTATTGTGGTAATCTCCTTCTTAACCAGCAACACTAGCCCACCTTCCTACCTTTCTGTCTTTCGTTCCTGAAAATTGAATAACCCTGGATGTTGAGTACCTATCCTTGGTCACCCTGGAGCCAGATCTCTGTGAACCCAATTACGTCATAATTACACCATTAATAACTGCCTGTGCAGTTAATTCATCCACCTTGTTACAAATGCTCCTGTCATTTGCCTTTGGGCTCGCTTTCTTGACATTTATTAGAATCGTGGTGTCATGTAGCCCTTTTTGGTTTTTGCCTCTGGTTTCTCCCCCTTCCACTTTCACTTTTCCCCTTACTGTCTTTTTGTTTCTGTCCCCACTTCCCCTCTACCTGTGCGGCATTATTTCTGAATCTACTGCCATGTTAGCTTAAACTCTTACCCCACAGCACAAGCAAACACACCCCCAATGACAGACCCCCAGTGCAGACCATTCAGTTTGTATTGGTCCCACCACCTCCCCCAGAACAAATTCCGATGTCCCAGGAATTTTAATTCCCTCTTCTTGCAACATGCTTCAAGCCACATATTCACCTTAGCTATCCTGCCACTCTTGCTCTGACTAGTATGTGGCACAGGTGGCCGTCCTGAGATTACTGCCTTTTGAGGTCCTACTTTTTAGTTTAACTCCCAAATCCCTAAATTCAGCTTGTAGGACCTCATCCTGTTTTTAATCAATACCGTTGGTGACTATACACACCGTGAGACGGCTGGCTGTCCCTCTCCACCCCACCCCCACCCCTACCCCTAGACATCCGTGACCCTTGCACTAGAGAGGCAGCATTTCATCCTGGATCCTCATTTGTGGCCACAGAAATCCTATCTATTTTCCTAACAATTGAATCCCCTATCACTATAGCTCTGCCACTCTTTTCTTGCCCTCCTCTGCAGCAGAGCCAGCCACGGTACCACCGACCTGGCTGCTGCTGCCATCTTGCCCCAACAGTATCCAACGTGGTTTGTCTGTCTTGGAGGGAGATGACTGAAGGGGATGCCTGCTCTACCTTCTAGCCTTCCTCCAGCTGTTGGTTCCCCATTCCCTATCTTCCTCAGTCCATTTTTCCTGCAGTGTGACCAACTTACTGAATGTTCCCTAAATATGGTGGATGATTCAAAGTGAATCCAGCCGCAGCTTCAGAGCTGTCAAGCGGTCAGACTGGTGCTGCAGCTGGACATACACTTCGTGCAAGTGAAGGAGTCAAGGACATTGGAATGGTCCCTGAATTCCCACACCACACAGGAGGAGCGTGACACATGTCTGGTAATCTCCTCCATGCTTTAATCCTTCAGTTAACAGCAGTAGTGAAGTGAAGAGAAAATGAGAGGAAAAACCACTCACCAGTCATTAGCCGCTTGCTTACTATGACTGCCTGTGACTTCATGGTTAAACCTCCTTCAAGTTTGCCTTTACTCAACACCAGGCATTTAGTTAAAATTTAATAATTTAAGCTTGCTCATTCAACCTTGAAAGGCTGTAATTTCTCAGTCTGTGATGTGAAACGATGTAGCAGGCTCTTACTGGTTGAAGTAATGTTGAGTCAGTCACATGGTGCTGAAATGCCCTGCGTTGACTACAATTAACTAGAACAAAATTAATTTCTCACTTAACCAAGTCAAAATTATTAAACTAGAGCTTAATAAAGTTTCAACATTATTAAACAATGACTTCTCTGAACGTGTGCTTTAATTTACTTACTGGCTTAGTGCTGAATTTGTAACAAATTGCTCTGTACAGTTACCATGTTATACGCAAATTGAGCTAACATTTGCATAAATGCTTCCATAGACTTGGATAAGATAAATGATGTAGTGTTTCATTAGATGGCATTCGCTAAGATAAGAATGTGGATCAGAGATCAAATTCTTCATTCTTAAAATAATGAATTTGAATTTTGTCAGAAGTATTTGGTGAGAATTAATTTTAATTGCCATATATTGTAAACTTTGAAAAGTGGGAAACGCTGACTCGTATTCAGAAAATCTGAGCCCCTAAAATAAAGAATTTCTGGTCTTGTATATAAACCTATAACACATAATGTCTTAGGTGCTTCATTGTGCATATGGGTATAAATTCCTCGCTGAAAGTAATTGTATATCCTCTACCCCTTCAATCATACCAGAGGGGAAACAAAATAGATCGAAATTCAATGAGGTGCACAAAGTTAACATAAGTGTGCATAACCAAAGCAAATTTGGGAAATTCTTCTTGATCTACAATTTATGCTTTCATCAGTCATGAAGAACTGCTTAGTTCACCTGGCACTGAATGGAAGGTTTGGATGTTCGGGGCAGGAAGTGTACGTTTTGCTTTTCTGAATCCATTTGCAATGCACTTTCAGTTGGTCAGAGCCAGTGGAGACCATTCACTTTGGGGGGGAGGGGTTAAAAATATGAAAATCAAGAATGATATCCAAGGAGTTTGCTCAGCTTGTTGGCCAGTAAATGCTCAGCATGAGGCACTTTTTTTTCGCAAATGCAGAAAGCTGGAGAAACTCAGCAGCCCTGGCAGCATCTGTGGAAGGAGAAATTTGTATTTTGAATCTGATATGATGCTTCTTCAGAAATGTTAACAGTATCCATCTGCACAAATGCTACCAGAACTGCTGAGTTGTTTCAGATTAGTGGTATCCACAGTGTTTTGCTTCGGTTTGCATTGGAGAAGTAGCCAGCTTAAAAACACTCAAGTTAGGGAAGGGCGACAGATAGAAAGTACTAAAACTTTAAGATGGATACCCAAGATAGTTACTGGTTTAATTAAGATGCGTGCATCTTTCCATTGCAAGTGGTTACAGCATTCAATATCTATTGTGACCACAAACTGTGCTTAAGAATTGCAATTAATTTCACATGACAATTAAGTCAATAACATACATATACATCTGTATACATCTCTGTGATTGGACAGGCATTGTGTTGAGGTTGTAGAATGAGAACGCTCTGTAAGTGATGAAGGTTAAATATATCTGCACCAAATAGCTCCTTATTCTGAGATTATGCCTTCTGGTCCAAGACACTCCCACAAGGGAAACAACCTCTCTCTTTCTACCCTGTCAATTCCTTCAAGAATCTTACCTTTCGGTAAGGTCACCTCTCATTCTTCTTTTGTCCAATGAGTACAGGCCCAAACTACCCGACTGTTCTCATAAGACAGTCCCTTCCTATCTGGGATCAAACTAATGAACCTTCTGTGGGCTGCTTCCAATGCCAGTATATCTTGCCTTTGATAAGTTGAACAGAACTGTTCACATTCCAACATTGGTCTGACCTGTGCCTTTATATTGTTTTTAGCAAGACTTGTCTATTTTGTACTCCTTTCAAATAAAGGCCAACACTTAACTTATCAATTACCTGCTGAACTTGTGTAATTTCTTTTTAATTTGTATGAGGATCCCTCTGTGCTGTGACTTTTTACAGTCTTTCTCTATTTAAGTAATATTCACCTCCTTTATTCTTGCTGCCAAAGTGCAATACCTTACATTTCCCATAGTACATTCCACCGCCAATTTTTTGCCCACTCCCTTAACCTGTCTTGATCTCTTTGTAGATTCTGGTTATCTTTTCAACTTATTTTTGTATCATCCTTAAAATTAACTGTTGTACAAGCCAAATCTCTCTCCTTTGTCAGTTACAAGCCTGACTTCTGCATTCTCGAGAGTGGATAAACTATGAAGATTCATGAGATGATTTACTGCAAGATGTCTAGCCTCTGACGGGGTGATAGATAGAATCTCTTTAGTTGGAGGTCATTGCTTGGTATTTGTATGGCATGGATGTTCGTTGCCACTTGTCAGCTCAAACCTAAAGTTACTATTCAGGCCTTACTGATGTAATATCCGAGGAGTTGTAAATCAGTCTCAGTTTCCGATGGTTGAAAAAGTTTCAAGTTGAGATAATGTGTAGCTTGGAGAGGAACTTGCTGTTTTGGACCTGTACACATCTAGGCAAATGGAGATTATTTAATGATCTGTACTTGAACCTAGTTGATAAATTTTGAGCAGTCAAGAGATGAGTTACTCTCCTCGCAATGACGAGTCTCTAGTGTAACTCCCTTGATATTGGTAGAACATAACTCAATGGCCATGTTATTGAACATCAAGGAAAGATATAAGCATTGTCAGGTACTTGTGTGGAGTGAATGTTAGTTGTAACTTTTAACCCAGGCTTGAAGATTGTCTAAGTATTGCTACATGCACATATGGACTGTGTTACGACTGTGGTGTTGGAAGAGTTGTCTGTCTCTAGTTCTTATTCGCTACTCCACTAGTCTCAACGTGGATTTAAATGCCTTGCCTAGTTCAAATATGGGCAATTAAGCTTTGTTTTGGTAACAAAATTATTGATTCGTTATAAAAACAAGACTTATTTTACAAATATTCAAAGCTGATTAACACTGTTAAAGGATATATTTGTAAGTATTTGCCTCTTTAAATAACCTAACAAAAAACACGCATACAGAAAAATAAAGAAACTTTATCAGCAGAGCTTAACTTTTGGGATAAATACACATTTTGGCCAATTTTTCATAAATTCCTGATAAATAAAAGGATAGGATGTCAAATATAAAGGATGGTTTTCAGTCTGGCATCCTTGCATACTTAAGTCTCATTTGACAGATATTTGACTCTAGATGCGTGCAGTCATCCTTGGGATCTTTTCAGATGTACATCATTCAAATAATGTCGAACAAATGCCTCAAGAAACCGTTTGGAGAAAACAGCTGTTTCAGTTTTCAATCCTGGTATAGCATTGTAAGTGTATGAGTTGCCTCCCTAATTGCTTGTTTTACCTGCATATTGGCTTTCAGTGACTTATGAGCAAGAAAACAGTGGGCCCTTTGGCCCTCAGAACTATCAAATGGGCTCTTGACCATTTAAGAATACCCTGTGCCTCAGTTCCTTCTACGAAAGTAGACAACCTCACCCTTCAGATTACATTCCATCTGCCACATTTTGCTCATTAGCTCTTTCTGCCTAAATCCCCTTGAAATCTTGTGATATAAGTTGGTAGAGGTTGTGAACAGCTGGGGCCCAAGTATTGGTCACAATCTGCCAAAGTGAGAAATGTTATTTCTGTCCCTGAACCAACCTTAACCCATACCAGAATATTACCCCCTCTAATCTACTCTAATGTAATTTACTGGTCACTTGCTAGTGGGATCTTATTAATAGATTAATTAATAATTAATAATAATGTAAAACCAAATACATCGCCTCAACTTATTGCTGTTTTCTACTCTGCTCGTAACATTCTCAAAAAAAATCCCAATAAGTTGTCTGACATGAAATCCACTTCATAAATCAATACTGACTCTAGCCAATAAGATAACTGTTTTAAAAGTGTCCTGTTACCTCAACTATTATAATTCTTATTATTTTCTATATTACTAATATCCAGCTAATGGATCTATAGTTCCCTGTTCATGTGCATTTGCTCTTGCTCTCTCCCCCTTGTCAAATAATGGGATTGCATTTGCTATTCTTACAATCTGCAGGCACCACTCCGCAATCCATAGAATTTTGAATGATGATCACCAAGGTTCCACTATTTGCTTAGCCACCTCTTTCAACATTGAGTCATGGATTGCTGGGTTTCAAGGACTTGTGATTTTTCAGACCCCATTAATTTGTCCAACATTCCTTCATTATGAATATTACTTTCAGTTGGCCATTTGACAGTACGTACTTCTGTGTATTGCTCAGAAAAGACACATTTTGTCAAAGCGTTTTGTCTTGCACATTGAAGATTTGAGGGTGCCCAACTGATTGTAAGCCCAACCGATATTCTTAAATTCGTTGTCAGCATAATTCTTTGTACACTCGAGGTTAACTTTTCTGACCAACCTTTTCAGGGATGTTATTACATACCTCGGAAGCTCATGGAACTTGATCTGCAAATGTTATCCAACTGCAGAATCGCATCTAATATTGTACGTTTTGCAAGCAGGGAGCTGTTGGGTATGGTCAGTACCTTGCTTGTTCAGAGCAGTTGAAGGGATATGCTGTTTGAGATTCCACAGACCTCAGGCATGTGACCTATGCATCTGGGATTGTGCGAGCATTGAAATTCATGTACCACATTACTCTGATAGGGCAGAAATATTTTTGAGTTGATGGCAGCATCCTGCTCCTCCTGAACCCCACTTGTGTTGCTACCACAAACTAGTACAGCTTCAATAAAATCTGTCGTCTTTCAGTGATATTTGATGTTAATTTCCTTCAGTTCCTCATTGTTCCTGGTCTCTTGGAATTTGATTATTTTTGGGTGATTTCTCGTACTTTCCTCCATGATGATGGCTGAAAATGAGTAATCTGATCTTCTGCTTCCTATTCTAAAGTCTCCTGTCTTTATATGAAATTCGTCTTTGATAAATTTTTTGTTCTTGTATATCTGTAGAAGCTGTTATAGCCTGTTGCTATATTTCTTGCTGGTTAACATTCATATTTAGAACAGGTCAGACGTCACTTTTGCAGTGCCTGTGCAGGACATGTGCACATGCACACCCGTATACCCTTACGCATACACACACACCTACACATATGCATACACAGCCACCCACATACGCGCAGACCTACTCGCACGCGCACCCCTGCGCACACCCCCTTGAAGAAACTGCCCAAGGACAGGAGCATGTCGGGATGGGTTATTGAAGTGATTACACCCCATGTTTTTTGTTATTTTTTAAAATTACCATGTCTGGATACATTCCATTTGTTTGCAGAGGACAGATCCCTGTCTATCAATGAATGTAGCTTCTGCAAACATGAGTAAGCTACTGATGCAACAACTCCGCTGTGCTAAATCAAAGCCCCCTCACCTCCAACCCCCGCCAATGCTCGACTACTCTTTTCCTGCAATTATAGATGGAGATAGTTAGATCTTCGGCACATGATCAGTTACAACTGTAAAAGTGCTTTGTGACAGATTTAATACGTATGAGTGATGGCCTAACTTAATTAGGCTGCATTGTTCCTCAGAAGCAGTCATATCGGAGCATACCATCAATACTGCACAAATGATGATTAAAGTCCATGCAATCATACAAAGTTTGGATTGCTGCACCTCGCACGTTGCAAGTGGATGCGTAGGTTTCTATGAAAGAATGAGTTAAATGCATCTGCCATAATTGAACCCAGTTGAGTTTACTTAACAGGATCACCCCAGGACTTCGTCTGTGACCTTACACATTCTGTATCACTTTTCTGTGTGCTGCCTTTTCGAGGTTGATATTTTGTTTTCATTTTAAACTGATTACAATCTTGTTATAATTTTGGTTAAATTACACCATTATAGTTAGTGCCTTCATTCGTCTGAGCTACTGCAGTTATTACCAACAGTGGATGATGCATTACGTTTTTGATGGTCATCAGTCGTATGTGCTTTTTTCCAAGGTTGTTTCTTTTACTTGTACTAGCTGCTCATCTAATTTTAATCAGCTTCTGTGATTTATATTGGACTCCTTTTTAATAAATCTGGGTTTAAGATGTAAAGTCATCTTCCTTGGTGACTTTAATCATGAGTGGCGTAGTGCTTAACATGTGAGCTCAAATTTTGTGTTGTGCATGATAAGTTTAGTAATGTGACTTGCTCTCCCAATATTACCAGACTCTCTCTCAAACTGGAGAGATTGAATTTTTGCTTTTCATTACTGCATGGAATTGGTATTTTCTTTCTGTCATAAAAGTGATTAAATGTATCTGCAAAGGCATAATAAATTAGATTACATGCTATATTCTTAGGAATTTCTGTACAAAATTAGATATTCACAATTTTATTGTTGAATCTGTAGGGAAGTATAAATCTTTAAATGACATGCACGCTTGATTTAATCAAATGTGATAGCATGCTCAACTGTCTTCAGTTTATTGCATTAGTTAGCATGTTTGTGTTTTTGAAAAATACAATTCTGCTGTTTGATTTGCAAATAATTTAGTGGTATGTTTCTAATACGGTTTATAAACTTCAAATATATTGAGGAAAATACAGAGTTGGAAGCCTGAAATGTTTTTGGATATTAAATATTGTACACAGAAACTATTTTTTCATCTAAAAATAATGTCCATGATTCCTACCTACTGGCTGACCTTTTTCTGCTGATTTTGAATTTCGAAAAGAAACCAATTGTAGTTCTTCCTGGTCTGTGCTTATCTTGGTTATCCTTAGATGTGTAGCTAATTTCCAATAATTATCCCTTTTTGTAAAAGTTGCCTCTGCAGATAGAAGTTGAGTCAGACTACGTACGCTACGCAGTCATTTGAAACTGCTCTGACATTCAGTATGATCATGGCTAATCTTTGGCTTCAACTCCACTTTAATATACATTGTCCATATCCCTTCAGTGAGTAAAAGACCAAAGATTTGCCTATTTTAGCCTTAAATATGTTCAGTGTCGAACCTTTGAAAACACCTGTGATAAATGATTCTGAAGATTTGCAACATCTTGAATGAAGTTTTTCTTATTTCAGCCTGGACTGGCTGTATACTTACCCTGAGACTCTCCTGTTAGTTTCCAGATTCACAAGATACTGAAATCAAGTTGCACAAATTATAATTTATTAGTATGCCATTTATACATTAATCTCAGTTGAGAGATGACCAATGTCTCCTCTTCGAAGCAGAAATTAGAAGTGCTTTGAAGATTAATGTTTTCAAGGGATTTATTTCATCTGTGTTCAGTGCATCTAACTAGTGACATAGTGGAGATTAGGAATTCTCCATGTGAAGAATGCCACACAAAAGGATAGTTGGTAATTGAATATGCAGTTGATATTGCAGACATACAACTTGAACAGCTGACGGTTGTCATTACAGCTGTCAGTATTCTGACAGTTTGATCGAATCATTGCCAATGCATAAACTAATGGCTAGCATCTTATTTCTGGTTAAGCATGTTAACAGTTATGGGTAATTTAATAGTTTGTCACTGCGTTGAATGTACAATCTTGCATACAATTTCTACTTAACATGCAGATCTTTCTATCCTGAGTATAATATGTTACATGAATGCAATCTCTAACCTTCATTTGTGATCAGGTAGTCATAGGCCTTGGGATTGTCTGCTGCAGTTTGCAGTGCCTTCTGTGAGCATTTTAGTTATTAATCGGCACGTGCCTAGGGAGAACAGTGTTTGTGCAAAATAATCTATTTCCATACAATCTTTCCTGGGGAAATCCACTGCTCCGTACAGACTGGCAGCAGTATGGACCAACAATAAAAATCCGGTGATCTGAAGTACATTGGAAAATAGGTTAGGGCAGTCACTAGTGGAGGGCTTTGAATTCACTCATCCACTGGTGTGAGGGAGAAACAGTCTTGAGACTAAAAGGAAGATGTTGCAGATTCAAGAAATCTAAAACAAAAACACAGTATTGGAGAAACTCAGAGGTCTGGTAGCAATCTGTGGAGATGTTAAAGTTGACGTCTGATGTCCAGAATAATTTGGGACTGAACATTGAGTTCACATATTGCAGAGCATGACTTCTGACCTCTTTTAATTACAGATCCTTTCCCATCTATGTCTCGTTGCCTTTGCTCTGAGTAGAGCCCTCATTTTCTCTTTTCACAAGTGTAATTTATCCCTAACTTATATCTCTATCCTTCCTCTACCGCATAAATAAAGTCCAAGTTCCAGTAACTTTCAGTTCTTTTAGAGGAGCCACATTGGACTAATTTTGTTTGTCTTTCCTCAAAAGTTGCCAGACCTGCAGAGTTTCTCCAGCATTTCCTGTTTTTATTTCCAACATGATGACTTTTCCAGAATTTGAGCGAAAATGTGGGGATAAAGTTGGGAAACAATAAGTGCAGCAGTAGTGAAAAGTTAAGGGGGTCGGTCGCCAGGGGGCGAGAGACTACGAATGTCACTGATTAAAAGGCAAAAGGAGTGGTAATGGTTGTAGAGAAGAGAGAGTAGTACGGACCGGGTGTTAATTGTACATGTTAATGGCACAGTAGAGGTCAGAGGTTGCCCTCACCTCTAACCTTCCTTTGTCCTCTTCTGTTTCACTTGCTCAACCCCACCTTTTCTTCCAGTGCAAAACAGTGGTTATTCCATTTTTCTCTTCAGTTCTGATAAATCGTCACGCTGGAATGAAAACTCCCACAGTTTCTCTCTCTCGTTGTGCATTGGTTGTGAGAGAATTATCCACATTCAAGTCTGTACAGTTTTAATTTTTTGTTAGTTTTTGTGTTGTTCCTGTTGAGGACAAAAATTGATACGTGGTCAAATATGTATTTATAATTTATTCTTTATCCATTTTTGGTGCTACTCCATATATTTGCATGTTTTAGTTCCTGCTTAAAGGAAAAATTAAGTAGCTCATGTCAAATGGAATTATATTTCTGCGATGTTAACTGGATTTGACTTGCTTGCAATTTTGGAAACTTAAAATAAAAGTATATAATGCTGGAAATGCCTTGGATCAGTAACAAGATTGTTATTTTAATTGGAACTTTGGAGTTCAGATGTGCATTTCCAGCAACTGGAGGCTGTTTCAGTTTTTACTTGGTATACTGTAGACTTAAGTCTTGAGCTTTGGTGTATAATTGATCAGCTGATAGCCGTGCACAAAAATGTATTCAACCAACTACAAACTTCTGTTTTATGAATCCTCCTTGAATGTGTGGCACTGGTTAATTAGCTTGTTGGCTACTCGTGCCAGTTACCAGTCCTATAAGTACAGTTGCTGAGGAAATTGGTTCACTAGTCTACCATAGTGAGCTTTGCTTCCAATTTGGTGTATTAAAGCTATTTCATACCTTTTATTATGGAGTACTAACCAAGGGAATGAAAGTGTCTAATTTTAACTTGGCAGAGCACATTAAAAACAGCTTCAAGCCAATCTGGGACAACACAGTGTAGAGCTGGAGGAACACAGCAAGCCAAACAGCACAAAGGAGCAGGAAAGTTGACGTTTTGGGTTGGGACCCTTCTTCAGAAACTGGGAAGGGGAAGGGAGCTCAGAAATAGAGACAAAGGAGGGGTGGGGCTGGAGATGGTAGGTGGGGCTGGAGATGGGTGAATGCAGGTAGGGAGCGGTGGGGATTGGTCAGTGGGACGGGTGAGACGGATAGTTGGAAGGTGTCAGGCCAAGGAGGAAAGATGAGAGGGAAAGTTGGACATGGGATGAGGCTGGGGGTGGAGAGATTTTAAAACTGGTGCAATCCATGTTTAGACCATCACGCTGTCGGCTCCAAGGTGGAATATGAGGTGCTGCTCCTCCAGTTTGCATGTGTCATTGTGGCATTAGAGGACGCCCAGGATGGACATGTCACCCAGGGAATAGGAAGGGAGTTAAAATAGTAACACAGTACTGTATCTGTTGCTCCCGGTGAGGCGACCTTTACATCAGTGAGATCAAGCGTAGACTCAAGATCATTTCATTGAGCATGTACGCTCTGCGTGAAGTGACAACACCTTCCGGTAGCCAACCATTTTAACTCCCCCCTCCCACGCCCTGGATGACATGTCCATCGTGGGCCTCTTCCAGTGTCTTAATGACGCCACCTGCAAACTGGAGGAGTAACACTTCCTATTCTGCCTTGGTGGCCTACAACCCAATGGCTGAAACGTGGAATTCACCAGTTTTAAAATCTCTCCACCCCAGGACTCATCACATGTCCAAGCCTCCCTCTCATCCCCACATCCTTGACCGGGACACCACCTGTCCATTTTCCTCCCTACCCATCCGTGCCAGCTTCCACTGACCAATCCCCACCACTCCCTACCTGCATCCACTGGTCAACATCTCTCTCCCCCTCTCTCTCTCCGCGCGCTCTCTCTCTCTCTCGCGCTCTCTCTCTCTCTCGCGCTCTCTCTCTCTCTCGCTGCGCTCTCTCTCTCTCTCGCGCTCTCTCTCTCTCTCGCGCTCTCTCTCTCTCTCGCGCTCTCTCTCTCTCGCGCTCTCTCTCTCCCGCGCGCTCTCTCTCTCCCCCCGCGCGCTCTCTCTCTCCCGGCGCGCTCTCTCTCTCCGCGCGCTCTCTCTCTCCCGCGCGCTCTCTCTCTCCCGCGCGCTCTCTCTCTCCCGCGCGCTCTCTCTCTCCCGCGCGCTCTCTCTCTCCCGCGCGCTCTCTCTCTCCCGCGCGCTCTCTCTCTCCCGCGCTCTCTCTCTCTCCCGCGCTCTCTCTCTCTCCCGCGCTCTCTCTCTCTCCCTCGCTCGCCTCTCTCTCCCGCGCTCGCTCTCTCTCCCGCGCTCGCTCTCTCTCCCGCGCTCGCTCTCTCTCCCGCGCTCGCTCTCTCTCCGCGCTCGCTCTCTCTCCGCGCGCGCTCTCTCTCTCTCTCTCTCTCTCTCTCTCTCTCTCTCTCTCTCTCTCTCTCTCTCTCTCTCTCTCTCTCTCTCTCTCTCTCTCACTCCCCGCTCTCTCTCCCCGCTCTCTCTCCCCCGCTCTCTCTCCCCCGCTCTCTCTCCCCGCTCTCTCTCCCCCGCTCTCTCTCCCCCGCTCTCTCTCCCCCGCTCTCTCTCCCCCGCTCTCTCTCCCCCGCCTCTCTCCCCGCTCTCTCTCCCCCGCCCTCTCTCCCCGCCCTCTCTCCCCCGCCCTCTCTCCCCGCCCTCTCTCCCCCGCCCTCTCTCCCCCGCCTCTCTCCCCGCGCTCCTCTCTCCCTCGCGCTCTCTCTCCTCGCGCTCTCTCTCTCTCGCGCTCTCTCTCTCTCGCGCTCTCTCTCTCTCGCGCTCTCTCTCTCGCGCTCTCTCTCTCGCGCTCTCTCTCTCGCGCTCTCTCTCTCGCGCTCTCTCTCGCGCTCTCTCTCTCGCGCTCTCGCTCTCGCGCTCTCGCTCTCGCGCTCTCGCTCTCGCGCTCTCGCTCTCGCGTCTCGCTCTCGCGGTCTCGCTCTCGCGGTCTCGCTCTCGCGCTCTGTCTCTTGCTCTGTCTCGCTCTGTCTCGCTCTCTCTCGCTCTCTCCTCGCTCTCTCTCGCTCTCTCTCGCTCTCTCTCGCTCTCTCTCGCTCTCTCTCGCTCTCTCTCTCTCGCGCTCTCTCTCGCTCTCTCGCGCTCTCTCTCTCTCCGCGCTCTCTCTCTCTCGCGCTCTCTCTCTCTCGCGCTCTCTCTCTCTAGCCTCTCTC
>NC_081357.1:69061628-69072723 GCF_030684315.1 Stegostoma tigrinum | reverse complement strand
TCTCTCGCGCGCTCTCGCTCTCTCGCTCGCTCTCTCGCTCGCTCTCTCGCTCGCTCTCTCGCTCGCTCTCTCGCTCTCTCTCGCGCTCTCTCTCTCGCGCTCTCTCTCGCGCTCTCTCTCGCGCTCTCTCTCGCGCTCTCTCTCTCGCGCTCTCTCGCGCTCTCTCGCGCTCTCTCGCGCTCTCTCTCTCTCGCGCTCTCTCTCGCGCTCTCTCTCTCTCGCGCTCTCTCTCTCTCGCGCTCTCTCTCTCTCGCGCTCTCTCTCTCTCGCGCTCTCTCTCTCTCGCGCTCTCTCTCTCGCGCTCTCTCTCGCGCTCTCTCTCGCGCTCTCTCTCGCGCGCTCTCTCTCGCGCTCTCTCTCGCACGCTCTCTCTCGCGCTCTCTCTCGCGCTCTCTCTCGCGCGCTCTCTCTCGCGCTCTCTCTCGCGCTCTCTCTCGCGCTCTCTCTCGCGCTCTCTCTCGCGCTCTCTCTCGCGCGCTCTCTCTCGCGCTCTCTCTCGCGCTCTCTCTCTCGCGCTCTCTCTCGCGCTCTCTCGCGCTCTCTCTCGCGCTCTCTCTCTCTCTCGCGCTCTCTCTCTCTCTCTCGCGCGCTCTCTCTCTCTCGCGCTCTCGCGCTCTCGCTCTCTCGCTCTCTCGCGCTCTCGCGCTCTCGCGCTCTCGCTCTCTCGCGCTCTCGCTCTCTCGCGCTCTCGCTCTCTCGCGCTCTCTCTCGCGCTCTCTCTCTCGCTCTCTCTCTCGCTCTCTCTCTCGCTCTCTCTCGCGCTCTCTCTCGCGCTCTCTCTCGCGCTCTCTCTCGCGCTCTCTCTCGCGCTCTCTCTCGCGCTCTCTCGCGCTCTCTCTCGCTCTCTCTCGCGCTCTCTCTCTCGCGCTCTCTCTCGCGCTCTCTCTCGCGCTCTCTCGCGCTCTCTCTCGCGCTCTCTCTCGCGCTCGCTCGCGCTCTCTCGCGCTCTCTCTCGCGCTCTCTCTCGCGCTCGCTCGCGCTCGCTCGCGCTCTCTCGCGCTCTCTCGCGCTCTCTCGCGCTCTCTCGCGCTCTCTCGCGCTCTCTCGCGCGCTCTCTCTCGCGCTCTCTCGCGCTCTCGCTCTCTCGCGCTCTCTCGCGCTCTTGCTCTCGCGCGCTCTCTCGCGCGCTCTCGCTCTCTCTCTCGCTCTCTCTCTCGCTCTCTCTCTCGCTCTCTCTCTCGCTCTCTCTCTCGCGCTCTCTCTCTCGCGCTCTCTCTCTCGCGCTCTCTCGCGCTCTCTCTCTCGCGCTCTCTCTCTCGCGCTCTCTCTCTCGCGCTCTCTCGCGCTCTCTCTCGCGCGCTCTCGCTCTCTCTCTTGCTCTCTCTCTCTTGCTCTCTCTCTCGCTCTCTCTCTCTCGCTCTCTCTCTCTCGCTCTCTCTCTCGCGCTCTCTCTCTCGCGCTCTCTCGCGCTCTCTCTCTCGCGCTCTCTCGCGCGCTCTCGCACTCTCGCTCGCTCTCGCGCTCTCTCTCGCGCTCTCTCGCGCTCTCTCGCGCTCTCTCGCTCTCTCTCGCGCTCTCTCTCGCGCTCTCTCTCTCGCTCTCTCTCTCGCTCTCTCTCTCGCTCTCTCTCTCGCTCTCTCTCTCGCTCTCTCTCTCGCTCTCTCTCGCGCTCTCTCTCGCGCTCTCTCGCGCTCTCTCGCGCTCTCTCTCGCGCTCTCTCTCGCGCTCTCTCTCGCGCTCTCTCTCGCGCTCTCTCTCTCGCGCTCTCTCTCTCGCGCTCTCTCTCTCGCGCTCTCTCTCTCGCGCTCTCTCTCTCGCGCTCTCTCTCTCGCTCTCTCTCGCGCTCTCTCTCGCGCTCTCTCTCGCGCTCTCTCTCGCGCTCTCTCTCGCGCTCTCTCGCGCTCTCTCTCGCTCTCTCTCTCGCGCTCTCGCTCGCTCTCGCTCTCTCTCGCTCTCTCTCGCTCTCTCTCTCGCTCTCTCTCTCGCTCTCTCTCGCTATCTCTCTCGCTCTCTCTCTCGCTCTCTCTCGCGCTCTCTCTCGCGCTCTCTCTCGCGCTCTCTCTCTCGCTCGCTCTCTCGCGCTCTCTCGCGCTCTCTCTCGCGCTCTCTCTCGCGCTCTCGCTCTCTCTCGCTCTCTCGCGCTCTCTCTCGCGCTCCCTCTCGCGCTCTCTCTCGCGCTCTCTCTCGCGCTCTCTCTCGCGCTCTCTCTCGCGCTCTCTCTCGCGCTCTCTCTCGCGCTCTCTCTCGCTCTCTCGCGCTCTCGCTCTCTCTCTCGCGCTCTCGCTCTCTCTCTCGCGCTCTCGCTCTCTCTCTCGCGCTCTCGCTCTCTCGCGCTCTCTCTCGCGCTCTCTCTCGCGCTCTCTCTCGCGCTCTCTCTCGCGCTCTCTCTCGCGCTCTCTCTCTCGCTCTCTCGCTGTCTCTCGCGCTCTCTCTCGCGCTCTCTCTCGCGCTCTCTCTCTCGCTCGCTCTCTCGCGCTCTCTCGCGCTCTCTCTCGCGCTCTCTCTCGCGCTCTCGCTCTCTCTCGCTCTCTCGCGCTCTCTCTCGCGCTCCCTCTCGCGCTCTCTCTCGCGCTCTCTCTCGCGCTCTCTCTCGCGCTCTCTCTCGCGCTCTCGCTCTCTCTCTCGCGCTCTCGCTCTCTCTCTCGCGCTCTCGCTCTCTCTCTCGCGCTCTCGCTCTCTCGCGCTCTCTCTCGCGCTCTCTCTCGCGCTCTCTCTCGCGCTCTCTCTCGCGCTCTCTCTCTCGCTCTCTCGCTGTCTCTCGCGCTCTCTCGCGCGCTCTCTCTCGCGCTCTCTCGCGCTCTCTCGCGCTCTCTCGCTCTCTCGCGCTCTCTCGCGCTCTCTCGCGCTCTCTCTCGCTCTCTCTCGCTCTCTCTCTCGCTCTCTCTCTCGCTCTCTCTCGCGCTCTCTCTCGCGCTCTCTCGCGCTCTCTCTCGCGCTCGCTCTCGCGCTCTCTCTCGCGCTCTCTCTCTCTCGCGCTCTCTCTCTCTCGCGCTCTCGCTCTCTCTCTCGCGCTCTCGCTCTCTCTCTCGCGCTCTCGCTCTCTCTCTCGCGCTCTCGCTCTCTCTCTCTCGCGCTCGCTCTCTCTCGCTCTCTCTCGGGCGCTCTCGCTCTCTCTCGGGCGCTCTCGCTCTCTCTCGCTCTCTCTCGCGCGCTCTCGCGCGCTCTCGCTCTCTCTCGCTCTCTCTCGCTCTCTCTCGCGCGCTCTCGCTCTCTCTCGCTCTCTCTCGCTCTCTCTCGCTCTCTCTCGCGCGCTCTCGCGCGCTCTCGCTCTCTCTCGCTCTCTCTCGCTCTCTCTCGCTCTCTCTCGCTCTCTCTCGCTCTCTCTCGCGCGCTCTCGCGCGCTCTCGCTCTCTCTCTCGCGCTCTCTCTCTCGCGCTCTCTCGCGCTCTCTCTCGCGCTCTCTCTCTCGCGCTCTCTCTCTCGCGCTCTCTCTCTCGCGCTCTCTCGCGCTCTCTCTCGCGCTCTCTCTCGCGCTCTCTCTCGCGCTCTCTCTCGCGCTCTCTCTCTCGCGCCCTCTCTCTCGCGCGCTCTCTCGCGCGCTCTCGCTCTCTCTCTCGCTCTCTCTCTCGCTCTCTCTCTCGCTCTCTCTCTCGCTCGCTCTCTCGCTCGCTCTCTCGCGCTCTCTCTCTCGCGCTCTCGCGCTCTCTCTCTCGCGCTCTCTCGCTCTCTCTCTCGCTCTCTCTCTCGCGCTCTCTCTCGCGCTCTCTCTCGCGCTCTCTCTCGCGCTCTCTCTCGCGCTCGCTCTCGCGCTCTCTCTCTCGCTCTCTCTCTCGCTCTCTCGCTCTCTCTCTCGCTCGCTCTCTCGCTCGCTCGCTCGCTCTCTCGCGCTCTCTCTCTCGCGCTCTCGCGCTCTCTCTCTCGCGCTCTCTCGCTCTCTCTCTCGCTCTCTCTCTCGCTCTCTCTCTCGCGCTCTCTCTCGCGCTCTCTCTCGCGCTCTCTCGCGCTCTCTTTCGCGCTCGCTCTCGCGCTCGCTCTCGCGCTCTCTCGCGCTCTCTCGCTCTCTCTCTCGCTCTCTCTCTCGCTCTCTCTCTCGCTCTCTCTCGCGCTCTCTCTCGCTCGCGCTCTCTCTCTCTCGCGCTCTCTCTCTCTCGCGCTCTCTCTCTCTCGCGCTCTCTCTCTCTCGCGCTCTCTCTCGCGCTCTCTCTCTCGCGCTCTCTCTCGCGCTCGCTCGCGCTCTCTCGCGCTCTGTCGCGCGCTCTGTCGCGCGCTCTGTCGCGCTCTCTGTCGCGCTCTCTGTCGCGCTCTCTGTCGCGCTCTCTGTCGCGCTCTCTGTCGCGCTCTCTGTCGCGCTCTCTGTCGCGCTCTCTGTCGCGCTCTCTGTCGCGCTCTCTGTCGCGCTCTCTGTCGCGCTCTCTGTCGCGCTCTCTGTCGCGCTCTCTGTCGCGCTCTCTCTCTCGCGCTCTCTCTCGCGCTCTCTCTCTCGCGCTCTCTCTCTCGCTCTCTCTCTCTCGCTCTCTCTCTCGCTCTCTCTCTCGCGCTCTCTCTCGCGCTCTCTCTCGCGCTCTCTCTCGCGCGCTCTCTCTCGCGCTCTCTCTCGCACGCTCTCTCTCGCGCTCTCTCTCGCGCTCTCTCTCGCGCGCTCTCTCTCGCGCTCTCTCTCGCGCTCTCTCTCGCGCTCTCTCTCGCGCTCTCTCTCGCGCTCTCTCTCGCGCGCTCTCTCTCGCGCTCTCTCTCGCGCTCTCTCTCTCGCGCTCTCTCTCGCGCTCTCTCGCGCTCTCTCTCGCGCTCTCTCTCTCTCTCGCGCTCTCTCTCTCTCTCTCGCGCGCTCTCTCTCTCTCGCGCTCTCGCGCTCTCGCTCTCTCGCTCTCTCGCGCTCTCGCGCTCTCGCGCTCTCGCTCTCTCGCGCTCTCGCTCTCTCGCGCTCTCGCTCTCTCGCGCTCTCTCTCTCGCTCTCTCTCTCGCTCTCTCTCTCGCTCTCTCTCGCGCTCTCTCTCGCGCTCTCTCTCGCGCTCTCTCTCGCGCTCTCTCTCGCGCTCTCTCTCGCGCTCTCTCGCGCTCTCTCTCGCTCTCTCTCGCGCTCTCTCTCTCGCGCTCTCTCTCGCGCTCTCTCTCGCGCTCTCTCGCGCTCTCTCTCGCGCTCTCTCTCGCGCTCTCTCGCGCTCTCTCTCGCGCTCTCTCTCGCGCTCGCTCGCGCTCTCTCGCGCTCTCTCTCGCGCTCTCTCTCGCGCTCGCTCGCGCTCTCTCGCGCTCTCTCGCGCTCTCTCGCGCTCTCTCGCGCTCTCTCGCGCTCTCTCGCGCGCTCTCTCTCGCGCTCTCTCGCGCTCTCGCTCTCTCGCGCTCTCTCGCGCTCTTGCTCTCGCGCGCTCTCTCGCGCGCTCTCGCTCTCTCTCTCGCTCTCTCTCTCGCTCTCTCTCTCGCTCTCTCTCTCGCTCTCTCTCTCGCGCTCTCTCTCTCGCGCTCTCTCTCTCGCGCTCTCTCGCGCTCTCTCTCTCGCGCTCTCTCTCTCGCGCTCTCTCTCTCGCGCTCTCTCGCGCTCTCTCTCGCGCGCTCTCGCTCTCTCTCTTGCTCTCTCTCTCTTGCTCTCTCTCTCGCTCTCTCTCTCTCGCTCTCTCTCTCTCGCTCTCTCTCTCGCGCTCTCTCTCTCGCGCTCTCTCGCGCTCTCTCTCTCGCGCTCTCTCGCGCGCTCTCGCACTCTCGCTCGCTCTCGCGCTCTCTCTCGCGCTCTCTCGCGCTCTCTCGCGCTCTCTCGCTCTCTCTCGCGCTCTCTCTCGCGCTCTCTCTCTCGCTCTCTCTCTCGCTCTCTCTCTCGCTCTCTCTCTCGCTCTCTCTCTCGCTCTCTCTCTCGCTCTCTCTCTCGCTCTCTCTCGCGCTCTCTCTCGCGCTCTCTCGCGCTCTCTCGCGCTCTCTCTCGCGCTCTCTCTCGCGCTCTCTCTCGCGCTCTCTCTCGCGCTCTCTCTCTCGCGCTCTCTCTCTCGCGCTCTCTCTCTCGCGCTCTCTCTCTCGCGCTCTCTCTCTCGCTCTCTCTCGCGCTCTCTCTCGCGCTCTCTCTCGCGCTCTCTCTCGCGCTCTCTCTCGCGCTCTCTCGCGCTCTCTCTCGCTCTCTCTCTCGCGCTCTCGCTCGCTCTCGCTCTCTCTCGCTCTCTCTCGCTCTCTCTCTCGCTCTCTCTCTCGCTCTCTCTCGCGCTCTCTCTCGCGCTCTCTCTCGCGCTCTCTCTCTCGCTCGCTCTCTCGCGCTCTCTCTCGCGCTCTCTCTCGCGCTCTCGCTCTCTCTCGCTCTCTCGCGCTCTCTCTCGCGCTACCTCTCGCGCTCTCTCTCGCGCTCTCTCTCGCGCTCTCTCTCGCGCTCTCTCTCGCGCTCTCTCTCGCTCTCTCGCGCTCTCGCTCTCTCTCTCGCGCTCTCGCTCTCTCTCTCGCGCTCTCGCTCTCTCTCTCGCGCTCTCGCTCTCTCTCTCGCGCTCTCGCTCTCTCGCGCTCTCTCTCGCGCTCTCTCTCGCGCTCTCTCTCGCGCTCTCTCTCGCGCTCTCTCTCGCGCTCTCTCTCGCGCTCTCTCTCTCGCTCTCTCGCTGTCTCTCGCGCTCTCTCTCGCGCTCTCTCTCGCGCTCTCTCTCTCGCTCGCTCTCTCGCGCTCTCTCGCGCTCTCTCTCGCGCTCTCTCTCGCGCTCTCTCTCGCGCTCTCGCTCTCTCTCGCTCTCTCGCGCTCTCTCTCGCGCTCCCTCTCGCGCTCCCTCTCGCGCTCTCTCTCGCGCTCTCTCTCGCGCTCTCTCTCGCGCTCTCTCTCGCGCTCTCGCTCTCTCTCTCGCGCTCTCGCTCTCTCTCTCGCGCTCTCGCTCTCTCTCTCGCGCTCTCGCTCTCTCGCGCTCTCTCTCGCGCTCTCTCTCGCGCTCTCTCTCGCGCTCTCTCTCGCGCTCTCTCTCTCGCTCTCTCGCGCTCTCTCGCGCGCTCTCTCTCGCGCTCTCTCGCGCTCTCTCGCGCTCTCTCGCTCTCTCGCGCTCTCTCGCGCTCTCTCGCGCTCTCTCTCGCTCTCTCTCGCTCTCTCTCTCGCTCTCTCTCTCGCTCTCTCTCGCGCTCTCTCTCGCGCTCTCTCGCGCTCTCTCTCGCGCTCGCTCTCGCGCTCTCTCTCGCGCTCTCTCTCTCTCGCGCTCTCTCTCTCTCGCGCTCTCGCTCTCTCTCTCGCGCTCTCGCTCTCTCTCTCGCGCTCTCGCTCTCTCTCTCGCGCTCTCGCTCTCTCTCTCGCGCTCTCGCTCTCTCTCTCTCGCGCTCGCTCTCTCTCGCTCTCTCTCGGGCGCTCTCGCTCTCTCTCGGGCGCTCTCGCTCTCTCTCGCTCTCTCTCGCGCGCTCTCGCGCGCTCTCGCGCGCTCTCGCGCGCTCTCGCTCTCTCTCGCTCTCTCTCGCTCTCTCTCGCGCGCTCTCGCTCTCTCTCGCTCTCTCTCGCTCTCTCTCGCGCGCTCTCGCGCGCTCTCGCTCTCTCTCGCTCTCTCTCGCTCTCTCTCGCTCTCTCTCGCTCTCTCTCGCTCTCTCTCGCGCGCTCTCGCGCGCTCTCGCTCTCTCTCTCGCGCTCTCTCTCTCGCGCTCTCTCGCGCTCTCTCTCGCGCTCTCTCTCTCGCGCTCTCTCTCTCGCGCTCTCTCTCTCGCGCTCTCTCGCGCTCTCTCTCGCGCTCTCTCTCGCGCTCTCTCTCGCGCTCTCTCTCGCGCTCTCTCTCTCGCGCCCTCTCTCTCGCGCGCTCTCTCGCGCGCTCTCGCTCTCTCTCTCGCTCTCTCTCTCGCTCTCTCTCTCGCTCTCTCTCTCGCTCGCTCTCTCGCTCGCTCTCTCGCGCTCTCTCTCTCGCGCTCTCGCGCTCTCTCTCTCGCGCTCTCTCGCTCTCTCTCTCGCTCTCTCTCTCGCGCTCTCTCTCGCGCTCTCTCTCGCGCTCTCTCTCGCGCTCTCTCTCGCGCTCGCTCTCGCGCTCTCTCTCTCGCTCTCTCTCTCGCTCTCTCGCTCGCTCGCTCGCTCGCTCGCTCTCTCGCGCTCTCTCTCTCGCGCTCTCGCGCTCTCTCTCTCGCGCTCTCTCGCTCTCTCTCTCGCTCTCTCTCTCGCTCTCTCTCTCGCGCTCTCTCTCGCGCTCTCTCTCGCGCTCTCTCGCGCTCTCTTTCGCGCTCGCTCTCGCGCTCGCTCTCGCGCTCTCTCGCGCTCTCTCGCTCTCTCTCTCGCTCTCTCTCTCGCTCTCTCTCTCGCTCTCTCTCGCGCTCTCTCTCGCTCGCGCTCTCTCTCTCTCGCGCTCTCTCTCTCTCGCGCTCTCTCTCTCTCGCGCTCTCTCTCTCTCGCGCTCTCTCTCTCTCGCGCTCTCTCTCGCGCTCTCTCTCTCGCGCTCTCTCTCGCGCTCGCTCGCGCTCTCTCGCGCTCTGTCGCGCGCTCTGTCGCGCGCTCTGTCGCGCTCTCTGTCGCGCTCTCTGTCGCGCTCTCTGTCGCGCTCTCTGTCGCGCTCTCTGTCGCGCTCTCTGTCGCGCTCTCTGTCGCGCTCTCTGTCGCGCTCTCTGTCGCGCTCTCTGTCGCGCTCTCTGTCGCGCTCTCTCTCTCGCGCTCTCTCTCGCGCTCTCTCTCTCGCGCTCTCTCTCTCGCTCTCTCTCTCTCGCTCTCTCTCTCGCTCTCTCTCTCGCTCTCTCTCTCGCGCTCTCTCTCTCGCGCTCTCTCTCTCGCGCTCTCTCGCGCTCTCTCTCTCGCGCTCTCTCTCTCGCGCTCTCTCTCTCGCGCTCTCTCTCTCGCGCGCTCTCGCTCGCTCTCTCGCTCGCTCTCTCGCTCTCGCGCTCTCTCGCTCTCTCTCTCGCGCGCTCTCTCGCTCTCTCTCTCGCGCTCTCTCTCGCGCTCTCTCTCGCGCTCTCTCTCGCGCTCTCTCTCTCGCTCTCTCTCTCGCTCTCTCTCTCGCTCTCTCTCTCGCTCGCTCTCTCGCGCTCTCTCTCTCGCGCTCTCGCGCTCTCTCTCTCGCGCTCTCTCGCTTTCTCTCTCGCTCTCTCTCTCGCGCTCTCTCTCGCGCTCTCTCTCGCGCTCTCTCTCGCGCTCGCTCTCGCGCTCGCTCTCGCGCTCTCTCGCGCTCTCTCGCTCTCTCTCTCGCTCTCTCTCTCGCTCTCTCTCTCGCTCTCTCTCGCGCTCTCTCTCGCTCGCGCTCTCTCTCTCTCGCGCTCTCTCTCTCTCGCGCTCTCTCTCTCTCGCGCTCTCTCTCTCGCGCTCTCTCTCGCGCTCGCTCGCGCTCTCTCGCGCTCTGTCGCGCGCTCTGTCGCGCGCTCTGTCGCGCGCTCTGTCGCGCTCTCTGTCGCGCTCTCTGTCGCGCTCTCTGTCGCGCTCTCTGTCGCGCTCTCTGTCGCGCTCTCTGTCGCGCGCTCTGTCGCGCGCTCTGTCGCTCGGGCGCTCTCGCGCGCTCTCTCTCGCGCGCTCTCTCTCTCGCGCTCTCTCTCTCGCGCTGTCTCTCTCGCGCGCTCTCGCTCGCTCTCTCGCTCGCTCTCTCGCTCTCGCGCTCTCTCGCTCTCTCTCTCGCGCGCTCTCTCGCTCTCTCTCTCGCTCTCTCTCTCGCGCTCTCTCTCGCTCTCTCTCTCGCTCTCTCTCTCGCTCTCTCTCGCGCTCTCTCGCTCTCTCTCGCGCTCGCTCTCGCGCTCGCTCTCGCGCTCGCTCTCGCGCTCGCTCTCGCTCTCTCTCTCGCTCTCTCTCTCGCGCTCTCTCGCGCTCTCTCGCGCTCTCTCGCGCTCTCTCTCGCTCGCGCTCTCTCTCGCGCTCTCTCTCGCGCTCTCTCTCGCGCTCTCTCTCGCGCTCTCTCTCGCTCTCTCTCTCGCTCTCTCGCTGTCTCTCTCGCTGTCTCTCTCGCTGTCTCTCTCGCTGTCTCTCTCGCTGTCTCTCGCGCTCTCTCTCGCGCTCTCTCTCGCGCTCTCTCGCGCTCTCTCTCGCTCTCTCTCGCGCTCTCTCTCGCGCTCTCTCTCGCGCTCTCTCTCGCGCTCTGTCTCGCGCTCTCTGTCGCGCTCTCTCTCGCGCTCTCTCTCGCGCTCTCTCTCGCGCTCTCTCTCGCGCTCTCTCTCGCGCTCTCTCTCGCGCTCTCTCTCTTGCTCTCTCTCGCGCTCTCTCTCGCGCTCTCTCGCGCTCTCTCTCGCGCTCTCTCGCTCACTCTCGCTCACTCTCGCTCACTCTCGCGCTCTCTCGCGCTCTCTCGCTCTCTCTCGCTCTCTCTCGCTCTCTCTCTCGCGCTCTCGCTCTCTCTCTCGCTCTCTCTCTCGCTCTCTCTCTCGCTCTCTCTCTCGCTCGCGCTCTCGCGCTCTCGCTCGCGCTCTCGCTCGCGCTCTCGCTCGCGCTCTCGCTCGCGCTCTCTCTCGCGCTCTCTCTCGCGCTCTCTCTCGCGCTCTCGCTCTCTCGCGCTCTCTCTCGCGCTCTCTCTCGCGCTCTCTCTCGCGCTCTCTCTCGCGCTCTCTCTCGCGCTCTCTCGCTCTCTCGCGCTCTCTCTCGCTCTCTCTCTCGCGCTCTCGCTCTCTCTCTCGCGCTCTCTCTCTCGCGCTCTCGCGCTCTCTCGCTCTCTCTCGCTCTCTCGCTCTCTCTCGCTCTCTCTCGCTCTCTCGCGCTCTCTCGCGCTCTCTCGCTCTCTCTCGCTCTCTCTCGCTCTCTCTCGCTCTCTCTCTCGCGCTCTCGCTCTCTCTCTCGCGCTCTCGCTCTCTCTCTCGCGCTCTCTCTCGCGCTCTCGCTCTCTCTCTCGCTCTCTCTCTCGCGCTCTCGCTCGCTCTCTCGCGCTCTCGCTCGCGCTCTCGCGCTCTCTCGCGCTCTCTCTCGCGCTCTCTCTCGCGCTCTCTCGCGCTCTCTCTCGCGCTCTCTCGCGCTCTCTCGCGCTCTCTCGCGCTCTCTCGCGCTCTCTCGCGCTCTCTCGCGCTCTCTCGCGCTCTCTCGCGCTCTCTCTCGCGCTCTCGCTCTCTCTCTCGCGCTCTCTCGCGCTCTCGCTCTCGCTCTCTCGCGCTCTCTCGCGCTCTCGCTCTCGCTCTCTCTCGCGCTCTCTCGCGCTCTCTCGCGCTCTCTCTCGCGCTCTCTCTCGCGCTCTCTCTCGCGCTCTCTCTCGCTCTCTCTCTCGCGCTCTCGCTCGCTCTCTCTCGCTCTCTCTCTCGCTCTCTCTCTCGCTCTCTCTCTCGCTCTCTCTCGCGCTCTCTCTCTCGCGCTCTCTCTCTCGCTCTCTCTCTCGCGCTCTCTCTCTCGCGCTCTCTCTCTCGCGCTCTCTCT